>NC_056737.1:128907150-129044650 GCF_019279795.1 Protopterus annectens
GACACTGGTCTTCATGGACCTTTTCCAGACTCAGCCTACAAGTGATGATTTGTTAAGTGACTTGCTCAGTCACTCAGTTAGACAATTCAAGCTGAAGGAATCAAACCTTGCACTACTGGACCACAAGAAACAGCTTGTTAATAGAGTCTTATCTCTTTAAGCCAATTGCCAGGCAAAGCCAATTTTATTAGAATTGTATATCATGTGCCTGCAAGTACTTAGAGTCATGGAAGCACAGCAGTAAATATGCGTACAGCCTATGTCACTGTCTCCACACTCTAGCCCATTCTTGGCTATACTTTACTAAGATGTCTGTATTCCATGGCATGGGAACAAAAGTGATTTTTTATTCATCATTAACTGTTTCAGCCCAGTTAATAAAAATGTCCCTTTTTCAGTGGTGTCAATCGACTTGCTTCAAGGCAGGCAGAAGGATGTTGAAAGAAACAAATGCTAGACATTTGAGTATAGGAAGCAGCTTGTTAACAGTGCAGATTTTTAATCATCTACACTAACTGCCAGACTACCCTTCTGTGTTACTTCCCATACTTAATGGCACCAAAGTCTATTTTCCTGTTGAATATACAGTCATCAACTTTCAGAATTGCTGAAGACTATAACCTATGACAACTGTTCTATTACTGTCCCTGCCAAAGCTGCCCAGTAACTTGCTTGTAAACTGGAACCTTTAGATTGTACTATTTTTTTAAATTTAATCCATCATTCAGACCAGTTTTATAGAAGTCTTTCACATTTATATGATTGCTCCATAACCATAATGCTTCACTCTCTAATTTCATCCCACAATTTCTCATTTATTGTTTTTATTTATTTTCTTACTTTAATATGCTCCCTTTCTTCCATCACCTCCATCCATATTGCCAAATGGTCTGAAAAAACAATTCACAACTGTATCATTATCTGCTACACCCAAGTTTTCTGATAATACAAAATCATTTATTTTGGATCCATGTTGCCCCTTCTGTAAGTCCATTGAATTTTGATCCACACAACTGATTAACCACGTTATCACAGCACATATTTTTTACATCTTTCCCTTTCTTTCTTTTTACCTTCTCCCCTTAAATCACAATTAAAGTCTTCTGAATTTATAATTTCTTGTTAGCCACCACATAGTATAATAATCAATGAAACAGATGAAACAAAGAGCTGAGGAAGCATGGTACAACACTGCCCTATCACAGACAAATGTTGAGCAGTGTTTGACCTGCTTAAAACCCATTTACATTGCCTGGATGATTCAGGTGGGGGTGGCTCTGTACGAAAATCTTGCTACTGCATTTAGAATGCTTATAGTGTGCTGCATACCCTACAGTATGAACCTACATTAATCCAGTTACCCATCACTAGTGGAACCCACCAGCAGCCATGCATCTCCTTTCCTTGTAGCAGCTGGAGCCAGCTGCAGTGAAGACAGTGTTGTAGTTCCAGGAACTCATAGACCATACAGTTTTCATCATTCCCCATCTATACCTTCCTAGAGATGAAGAAACAATATATAGGGAAAGTTACAAAGTCTGTCATACTGTATGCCCTACAATGTGAAACGTACAAACAATTGGTCCACTTGGGATAGGTATGGAGTACTGGGAATCTCAGTATGCTGTGCATGAAACTGAAATGGCAACAAGTCACAGAATATATTAGGATGACCTCTTTCCTTAATAGTGCTAATATTACTCAGTTCAATCAGAATGGATTCTCCATGACCAAAGAATTCAAGATGGACCATGATTACAAATCCCAATAGCAAGGCTTATACATTACTGCTACTTACTTCAATTTGATTTTGCCAGCATAACTTTTTCTTATAGTAAAGTAAGTGCAACATTTTGCCTTTTTTAATTTTTGACATTGGATGGATCAGTCTACTGTGTGAGTCAAGGAATTTCTATCAATCAGTCCTTCAAGAATTAATATAATGCCAATTTACTCTATTTAATGAATGCTGACAAATAATACATGTACATAGGTTCATAGATTAGTACTAAGCTAGCTGCCCTTGTGAGCCATTTTAAGCCTAGTTAATTTATCCCTTATGAGACTCAAACACTGCACCTTGTGTTTGTAAGGCAAACACCTTAACCATTAGGCCACCCACCAACTGTATTCCTTCTGTCTGTCTCTGGCCATACTTATTCTTGTTTATTTTGTTTTTTTTTTTTGCTTGTTGTTTTTTTTGGTATGACATTACAGTGTGTCTTTGTCCACTAGAGCTTAAATAAATTAATTCACCTCCAGTGTTAATGGAGATTGCAAATTCTTTATTCATTGGAGGTCTTTGCAGGACAGAATTATTTTAATCATCCTTTTTGCTTAATGTTACTTTCCTCTTTCCTTCACCCCACACTATACTCTTTTCTGCTTGTCTTTTTGCAATCATTCTTGGGAATAGTGTTAACTTTTTTTTGCACTTTTATTGATTTTTTTTAATGCAGAGGTGTGTTACTTTTTTCACAGTAGATTTTGTTCTCCCCACAATTATTTCTCCTTTCTTTCTAAACTGACTATTAGTACCTGTCTGAGGCAGTCTCTCATCTTTGTAAAGTTGACCCCTCTGTTGGGTCAAAGAAAAACATTGCCATAAAATGAAATTAGTTGAGATGTGAGTTGTTTTGAAGCATCTTCTTCCCAGTTGCTGCTAACTTAACATTTAAGAGAACCAGATATAAAATAGTTAACTTTGAAATGTGTTCATCACAAACTCCATAAGACCTAGTTTTTGCAAGGTATTTTAAGTGCCTACTCCTGCCTTCAGCTGCATTCCACATACTGGAAGTAGTAAGATAAGTATTCAGCTCCCTCACAGAAAATACAGTATCGTTTTTATTCCTGTAGATCGAATTGTTTCCATATATGCCCAGTGCCCTTTGTTCCTTTGTGGATGTAAGATTGAAAGGCACAAGGTTTAAATGCATGGCTGCATATGTTTTGGAAGAGATCCTAGTAACTTTAGTTAGGACATGCAGGTACTCAATATATGTATTTGAATTCATTGGAAATTGTTGCAAATATTCAACACCCATAAAAAAGCATTTTATAGAGTGGAACCCTCTGTATGCCCCCATTCTGAAAACTGGCCCACATGCTACTGTTACTCATATTTGTACGCTGTAATGGCTTCAACTCAGAGAAGCAGCAACCCTAAACACATTAAATTATGACCACTCTTTCTCAAGTATCTGTCAGACTCTGACAGTAATGAATCAGTTTGCTTCAAACCTTCACAAATGGTTACCTTAAGTAGTGAGCAAATGGCCACCCAGAAAAAAAACACATCTCATGCAAATACAGTTCTAGCAATACAAGTTCAAATAAATTGAGCTTGAGCATATTAAGGGGGGAAATATAAATATAATTTTTGGAGACAGCAATACCCTTTCTGAGATAGCCTTTGTTCAGTCAGCAGTAATAACTCATGGATCTACACTAATGCTTGTGCCATGTCCACCACATTACATCATATTCTTAATGCATGCCTGCATGTTTTTATAACTTTTTGGGTTCTCATCTCTCATAACCATGTATTTATTGTTGCAAGGGGCATTAATTCAGCCCTCATCATCCACTTGTTGGTTGCCAAGTACAGTGCAAGGATTACTGCTTGCAGGTCAGATAAGTACATACTTCTGAATACCAAACTGTGAGGAGAGAATACTGAAGCATTACTTCACAGATTGTGTCTCTGAAATCACTCTACATATGGAGCTCACTTCTGGACTCTGGACTTAGGCAAATTGCAAGTCAGACTGTTGAAAAGAAATGCTATGAACTAATAAGCAGAAAGTTGAAATTTAACTTGGGACAGCTTGCAGAATGTAATATTCTCTCTGAAGAGGTATGTTTGAAGTACTAAGGTCCATATGAGAGTTGTGTGCACATTGTTAATACATTATGTCTGGAGGTCTTGAAAGTCCCAAGACCATAATTATTACCCTAAGAACAGTAAGAGTTTAACTGGTTCTTGCCACTCATTTGGAATAGAGGGTTTAAAGCCCTTATTATGACTGTTGTGACATGTTCAGTTGTGCTGTTCAGATACCTCCTGGAGAAGACAGGGATGAGGGAGGAATAGCAAAACATTGCCTGCTTATTTTTTTCCACTAGAAAGGCATGATGAATGATATGTTGATAGAAGATGGGCGAGTCTGTACTTCAGATAAGATTAGTGCTCGGAAAATCCGCCATGTCAGGGGAGTGCATGGATCTGGGACGAAATTGCCATCCTAGGACCCTTGTTGGAGATGCAGCTGAGATCACACCTCATGGCTTGACTGACCTAGAGGGGAATATCATCAAGTAAAGTGGGGCAGAGCCAATCAAAACAGTAAGCCATCCTCTGTAAGTGTCACTAGTGTATCTCTAGTCTGATGTAGCATGCAATCGCACTTGACCATATGAGATAGCTGATGAATATGACTTGGGGGTAGCCTAGGATCTCTTGAGAAAGATCATAGATTATGAAGAGAAAAGGGTCACAGAGTTCCATGTTACCAAATAATCAAATTTACATGCATACTATCCTTGAGCAAATATAATAACAATAGCAATAATAATAATAATAATATACATAAATAGACAGATCATTCAAGTGCAAATAGGGGACACCTGCAACTAAAAAACTGCATTATCACTGACTATTCTCCATACTCCCAGAAACTGTGACAGCTAATTAGTGTATTTAGGTGGTAGAGGTGTGGGGTACAGAACCATGGCAGGAGTACAGGAGGGTGAAGAACCAGTGCAAAAACATCTTAAAGGTACAGACTTTTTTTTCAAAATCACAGTTTATTTTTTGAAAAGGTGTGTCTCACATTTCTTGTAAGAAGCCATTGTAGACACTAGGGGAGACATTTGGTCAACATCTGCTGGCACATTCATATAAAAATCAATAAAAAAAATAAACAAATAAATAAATGCAAAGTTTTTTTCAGATCATAGTCCTTAACAAAGTAAATTATTCTGATATTTAGGCCAATTGTATTATGACACTCTAGAAATGATAAAACAAATTTGCAGTGTAAAACACAGAATATATCTGTACAAAACTGGTTATAGTGTCAAAGAGACATTTCAAATACTCCTCACAGCCATGTGACTGTGACTGATATGCTTTATAATTATGCTCATTTATTTACAGGATTAGAAAGCTTAGTGTGGAAGTATTATATGTTATAATAACCTGATAATGTGGCACATATAAATGCCTCTCTGCAGTAAAGCAGAGCAAGTATTAAAATGAATAGAATGCCATAGTGTCGTTAGGAAGCAATATGAGTCAAGATAATGGTAAAATAGTATGGGTAATCTTGAGAATCAAGAAGAGATTCACATCTCTATTAATCTACAAGATCTAAAAAAAATTATCAAAAGAGAACATAGTTTGTTTATAGCTGAAGTAATTTTCTGCAATGCCAAATGCCAAGCTTTTGGTATTAGATGCAAACCTAGAATTCTGACTAGATAAGAAAAAAGTTTGCTTAGGTTTAATGTTATTTAGATTCCCCTTATGTATTTCAGCTGCACTACAGGAATTCCAAAGAGCTGTTGGACATATAACTGATGATTTATAATTTGCTGTAGATATAATTGATGATATATTGCTGTCATGTCAGAAATTAGTACAGAATGGAAAGAGTGATATAGATACTGACTAGACTAATGCAGCACACTTGCAAAGTAAATATGAGCAAATGTAAAATAAGAGGGGCACATCTGGAATATATGGAACATATTCTGTTGTCAAAGGTACTGAAGTCAAATACAAAAAAAGTAAGAGGAGTTATTCAAAGTAATGCAAAATTGAAGGCTAGAAAAAATGCAGGCAGCGCAGGCCCTATAGAGATTTCTAGGAATTATAAAATATCTTGTAAAGTTTAAAGAATTTCAAGTGAAAATGAGTGAAATTAGTTTTTGTTTAAAACAGAACGAAAGCTATCACAAGCTCTTGGTGAACAAAGGGATTTAATATTCAAACCTGCAGACAAAGGCAATAAGTTAGTTATAATGCATTCTACCCAGTGCTTCTCTGTGTGTTATAGACATCTACTAAATGAAAATGTATATACAAAGTGTCAGTTTTTCTGAGTGTACTGAAGCCATAAAATGTTATAAAGAATTGTTAGACAAATGTTATAGGTTAGGTTACGTTTCTGGAACAGATGTTGAGATAGAAATTGATTGTGAAGGATGAACTATAACATATTTTTATTGACTCCCAAAAATGCATACAGATCTTACTGATCCTCCAGGTATTATTTTCTTCATAAGACTGGGCTTTTTTACACGCATAGTTACTGTCTAAAGTTGTTCAGTTACCTTCATATATTAAATATGTGTTTGTTTTTTTTTTTTGAGAAAATATCAGATGTTCAGTGTACTCAAGATATGTACTGCATTACCCTAGATGTTAAGAGCTTATATACAAGTGTACAATATAGTTTTGGGTTAGAGGCTTTTCACTTGTATCTGGGATAGCCCACTGTCAGAATATGTTACTGAGCTGGTTTATTTATACCATCAGATTCAAGGGACAGCTATGGGGGAACCTTTAACTCCCATGTATCCTAACCTTTGTATGGGCCTATTTGCAGGAGAATATATTTAGACAACAGTTTTTTTTTTCAGCAGCATGTAGTGAGAAATTATAGGTTTATAGATTATTTATTTTTTTGTGCAAGGGGGGTACAGCAGCTAGTTGGTGAATTTGTACAACAATTACAAATAATTATATTTAATTTGCAGTTTGATGGGTTGAGACTGGATAATGTAGTTCCACTCCTTAATGTAATGCTGAATGAGACCTAGGAAAATAAAATAAGTATGGTAGTATACAGAAAATTTGAGGATGGAACACAATATTTAGATGGCCAAAGTTGTTATACCCCACAAACCTTGTTGGCCTTACCATATAGGGAATTTTTAAGGCTATGAAGGTTATGTAATATAGATGAAGACTTCAACAACAATTGGAAGTCATAGTTAATATGTTTATAAGAAGAGGGTATGATAGGAATTAGGAATGTTTTGAAAAGTTGAGTAGGTATGTTTGATGGGAAGAACACAAATAATGAAATGAATAGGAATATTCAAAATGTTGGTTTAATAACCCTGCAGAGTTAAAAACAGGTTTGTTTTGTTACTTTGTATAGTTTATTTAGTTTACAGTTGGTGGAGTTAGTGACATTTTATTGGGGTTATTTGACAAACTTAAAAGATTTTTTTTCTGCAAAAGCCCTGGTATCTGATATGAAAGAGGAAAAATATTAAGGACATTGATGGTTCATGGAAAATTTGTTCGCTCTTCATCCAGGAACAAATGGGTACTATACCCTGTGGTAGCTGCTCTTGTTGTAAATTTGTGATAAGAAGTTTATTTAGGATTAATGGTAAAACATTTTTAGTATAAGGTAAATATGGATGTGAGACAAAGATAATTATATGTGCAACAAATTTAATATGCAAGAAAGTGAAAGAACATTTAAAACTAGACTCTCAGAACATGTGAGAGATATCAGAAAGGGAAGAAAGGAAAGCCTATCACTGAACATTTTAAAACTTTTCATGATGGTGAAGTTGGTGGGCTACAGGGTACTGTATTAGAAAAAAATTCATATTGGTCAATATGACATTGTGCTGGTAAAAAACAAATTATTATACAAAGAATCTGTGTATATATTGAAATTTGGCACCACAAATGAAAAGCAAACACAATCTAAACAAGGAACACAGCATGGACCCACTGTTGACAAATACTAACCCCTTTAACGGAGATACAAATTAAAATCCAAAAATCAGAAACAAAAACTAGAAGCACGATGAAAACCAAAAAGTTAAAAATTATCTCAATAAGCTTTTTTTGTCCTGTATTATGAAACTTCTTCAGATAATAAGCCATTCCAACTACAATTTTAAATAAAAAAAGTTAGCCAATGATGGCTTCCAATTTACCTAGCCTCCAAAAAATGTCTAATCACCGAATGTGTGGAAACACCAATCAATAGGCTCACATCCAACATACCCCTGTCTTGTCCAATCCCTTGTCACTAAAAATGACCAATCCCAAACAGGGACAGAAGAGCAAAAGGCCAGTCACTCACCAGACAGCAAATATCCAATCAAGATGTTGCTAAATGTCATTTTAACTAATCCAAAATCAGACGTATAGTCCCATTAAAAATAAAATCTGAGACAAAATTAAGTTAACAAAGAGTTAACAAAGGAGCATCAATTATATAAAAATATTAAGACAATAAAACAACAGTCCTCCAGCAAAAAGACTACGTCTGCATTGATTTTAGTTTCAAGACACTGGGAATAGAAACAGAATCATTCAAGTCCGGATAGTTGTTAGCATTAGTCCATAACTGCCACAGGAGTTCCTGTTTCTCTAATAACACATCCCATGGACCACCCCTCAGGTCTTGCAATAATTGTTCAAGAATGCAAAATGTAAAACACAGGATATATTTGAATATGTTTAAAAAA
The DNA here is from genome assembly GCF_019279795.1 of Protopterus annectens. Lineage (NCBI taxonomy): Eukaryota > Metazoa > Chordata > Ceratodontiformes > Protopteridae > Protopterus > Protopterus annectens. The sequence continues at coordinate 128,915,659 of NC_056737.1, forward strand.
AGCATTCATCTCCATATTTATTCGACTATCATGTAGATGTTCATAAATTCTGTCCCTTAGTGTATGCTCAGTTTTACCAATGTAAAAACCGAGGGAGTTTATGCAACATGTAGTGTAAACTACCCCTTTATTTTATTTATTTAACATTTGTTGACTAGGTAGGTCCGACTAAGACAGAGCTTATTTTCAGCAGAGGCCCTGGGAGAAATGCTCCAGATGCATATCTTTGGAATGTGGGACAAAAACAGAGTACCCAGAGGAATCCCACGTGAACACAGGGAGGACATGCAGACTCTGCACAGAAGGCTCCCCACCCACCAAGAACTGAACCAGAGTACCTCTTGCTGTGAAGTGAAAATGTTAACCTCTGCACCACTGCGCCACCCATAGGCCTTAAGACAGGTAATGAAAACATCCATTTATTCTGATCTAAATGTTATTTAAACTAAGTTGGTCACACACAAGAATGGAAGCACAATATTTGCAGCGACCGCACTTTCTCATCCCCGAACCTTGGACTTTGGAAAAGGGCCTGGATTCAAGAATACTCTTAAGGTTTCTGCCTCTCTTGAAAACCACAGAAGTTTTGACACCAATTTTAGCTCTCAGTTCACCCTCTTGTGTCAAAAAAATGCCAATTCTTTTCAAGAATGTTTTTGGTAGTCATGCCATCAGATGTAAATTTTATAATGAAGGCATTTACATTGTCACAGCCCCATCCCTTTGTTATCTTAGAAGGTGCCCCATTATCAGTAGGAACTGCAATGTTTTCCTGTGAAATATTTATTGATACTGGGCCACCCAATATAGGGAAAAATGTCCATTTTCCCATTTGTTCATGACCTCAGTCATTAAATTGTCAATAAACTTACTGGGGTAACCTCGTTACATCAACATGCTTTTCAACAAAAGGCATTTATCCCAAAACACTTCCTCATCCATAGTTATTGTGGCTGCCCATACAAGCTGACCTTTGACTACAACCCTCTTTTGGGCAGTCGAGTGAGTGCTGTCAAAGTGAAGGAAGCTATTGGAGTAGGTCACTTTTTCTGTAGATCTTGGCAATGAACCTTCAATTGTCAAAAACCCTTCTCTAACCATACATCAAGATAGGCAACATGAGACAAATTACTCGTAAAGGTAAATTTCAATAATTCAGTGGTTTGATTCATGTATTCAAGGAGGGAATGGACATCATCTCTAACACCTTCTCAGAAAATAAAGATATCATCCAGGAATTGAGTGTAAAAGGTATAGGATTTGTAATGATCAGAACTGAATACATATTTTCTGAAATTGTTCTTGAGCACCATTTTAAGTATAGTCTCATATATGTTCACCATGTCCTGTACTATCCCATTCTCATAGAGGAAGTCACAGAACCATTCCACCCCTAACTCGTGTGGGATGACAGAATTTAAGTCCCAGACATTAATTGTAATGAAAATATAAGAATCATTGAAAGGTAGAACATTAGAATTACTCAAGAATTCCTGGGAATCACAACAAATGTGGCTTACACAAGTCACCAGGTTATTCAATTTGATGTGTAAAAACCTGGCAAGGGAATGGATAATGGAATCTGTACCATCAACAATGGGGCACATGGGTGGTTGATTCAGAGATTTATGTATTTTTGGGAGACCAAATATAGCAGGAATTCTAGGATGGGAAAGGCTAAAAAATTTAATTCCTCAGTGGTTATGAATTGATCAATGAACACGTCCTTCAGGTTGTTTCTAATCCTGGAATAAGCAATATTGCATTAATTCATGGATACTTTCTCATAGGTGTCCATTTGCAGAAGGATGGCCATCTCCCTAGTATAGTTATTAATGTCCATAAACACCAATCCCCCACTTTTGTCTGGTTGCATGATCCGTAACTCATTGTTAGCTTTTATTTCCTCTAATAAGCAAATATCCTCAATGGATAAATTGGACTGGACCTTTGATTTCCCACATCTGTTTATTTGGTCCAAATTCAAAATGTCAGCTTCACAAACTCTTTCAAAGCATTGTAGCATTTATTGTATTGGAGGATTAATGGTGTTCAACAGTTTCAAAGGATCCATGAAAACATCCAAGTCTTGAAACAAAAGTTTAAAATTCAATTTACAAGTGAAGCATTTCAAGTCCAATAATGTTGTTGCCATGTCCATATATTTAGTAAGCACAAAGAAGTCCTCATACCAAGAGATTGTAACTCTGACCATCCACATTAAATGAGGAAAAAATTATAGATAGAAAAATCTTGTGATTTATTTCTAATCACATTGCATAAAGGTGAGGAAAAAGAATGCATCCTGTCATTGCTCGCTATCATTGGTTGTTGCAAAAATTCCATTGTTTCCTGGACCCTCCCCTTGAAAAGGGTTGGTTGCTCTTGATGATTTGCCATGGTTCTGGAAATTGGTGGAATTGTTCCTTCTCATTTCTTGACTGGACTGGTTGCCCATCTGGAGATTCTGGTTCCAGATTCTCTCCAATCTTCTCACCTTGGCTGCTTCTACTAAACAACCATCCTCATTTTAAACAATCTCATCCTGCTCCAAACCATGTTGTTCAGAAATCTGATCATCTTGGTGCAGTATAGCTCCCTTCCAAGTAACCCACATTTGTGATGGTGGTGGGATTGGATAAGCTTTATTCTCCACATAATTTCATATATCACATTCAAGTTTCTTCCATTTCTGATTCCTGATACTGATGATTTGCTCAGAAATACTGTTAAAAATTCACAAATGTTCATTTTTAAAAGTTTGCAACTGTGAATCTTGGACAATGGAATTGTTTAATGCTTCAATATCCAATGTCAGGTTGTTATTCATCTTGGTATTATATTTAATGATGAGCTCCATATATTCATAACCATGTTTCTCAAAAAGGGAAATTAAGTCACTGCACATGGGTGATCCAGGGATCCAACCAGTGGGGTAGCACCACATACGTAACCCTTTCAGCACCATTTTGCTCCTCAGACACTCCGCAAAATAAGCATTGCCCAACTGCAGATTCTTAACCTTCAAATGTTTAGAATCCAATTCAGACAAGTAACGTTCCAACTGAGAAGAATTGCTTTTGTAGTTACTGTTAGTCCAAACATTCACTTGAAGGCATTTGCACAGTTTTGGAGCTTGTGGATAGGACAAAGCAGTGACATGACTGGCAGTGTCCAAAATCCTCTGTTCATTGTTCATAACTAGAGGACTGAGTCTATTAACAGTTACATGCTGCAAATGATGTTGACCTCCCATGTTGGCACTGCATGACTGGCTCAAGGTAAGTTGGTCCACTTGTTGACTCAGTTATTGGACTAATAAGGTTAAATTTTCAACCATCGGATGGAGATGAAAAAAAAAATCTGTAAAGGAAAACCACCTTGGGTTCCAGTTGCCATGTTAACAAAAACAAACCCGGCACCACAAATGAAAAGCAAGCACAAACTAAAAACAAAGAACATGGCATGGATCCATGGTTTACAAATACTAACCCCATTAATTGAGATACAAATTAAAATCCAAAAATGAGCAGTGAAAACCAGAAGCACGATGAAAACCAAAAAGTTAAAAATTACCATGATGAGCACTTTCATCCGATATTACAAAACTTCATTCAGATAATGAGCCATTAGAACCACAACTTTAAATAAAAACAAATAGCCAATGGTGGCTTTTGATTAACCCAACCTCTAAAAAATGTCTAATCACCAGATGTGTGGAAACACCAGTCAACATGTTTGCATCCAACACATCCATGCTGTCTTGTCCAATCCCCCTGTCACATGAAATGACCAATCCCAAACAGGGACGGAATAGCAAAAGACTAATTACTCATCAGCCAGCAAATATCCAATCATGATGTTGTTAAATGCCATTTTTACCAATCCAAAGTTAGATTGATCTACTCCAATAGCTTCCTTCACTTTGACAGTTCTCACCTGATTGCCCAAAAGAGGGTGGCAGTCAAAGGTCAGTTTGTGTTGGCAGCCAGAATGACTATGGATGAGGACGTGTTTTGAGATGAATGCCTTTTGTTGAAAATCATGTTCATGAAATGAGGATACCCCAACAAGTTTATTGACAATCTAATGAATGAGGTTATGAACAAATTGGAAAATGGGCATTTTCCCCTATATTGGGTGGTCCAGCATCAATAAACATTTCACAGAAAATGTTGCAGTTCCTACTGATATTGGGGCACCTTCTAAGATAACAAAGGAATGGGGCCATGACCATGTAAATGCCTTCATTACAACATTTACATCTGATGGCATGACTATCAAATACTTTCTTGAAAAGAATTGGCATTTTTTGATACAAGATGGCAAACTAAGAGTTAAAATTGTTGTCAGATCTTCTGTGGTTTTCAAGAGAGGCAGGAACCATAAGAGTATTCTTAAATCCAGGCCGTCATCCAAAGTCCAAAGTTTGGGGATGAGAAAATGCAGTTACTGAAAATATTGTGCTTCCATTCTTCTGTGTGTATTTAAATAACAGGTTGATCAGAATAAATGGGCATTTCAATTGCTTGTCTAAAGGGGTAGTTTACGCTCCATGTTGCATCAACTCCCCTAGTTTTTACATCAGTAAAATTAGTGTAAACTAAGGGACAGGATTTATGAACATCTACATGATATTCAAATGAATAGGGAGATGAATGCTTTGTTTAAACATATTCAAATGTATCCTAGTCATATTTTTAGATTTTGATTCTTGAATAATTATTGCAAGACCCGAGGGGTGATCCGTGGAATGCGTTATTAGAGAAATGGGAACTCCTGTGGAATTATGGACTAATGTTAACAACTGCCCAGGCTTGAATGATTCAGTTTCTGTTTCCAGTATCTTGAAACTTAAATCAATGCAGGGGAAGTTTTTTCACTGGAGAAATGTTGTTTTATTGTTTTAATATTTTTATATAATTGGATGTTCCTTTGTTAACTCTTTGTTAACTTAATTTTGCCTCAGATTGTATTTTACTGGAATTATAGTTCTGACTTTGGATTGGTTAAAATGACATTTAACAACATTGTGATTGGATATTTGCTGGCTGGTGTGTGATTGGTATTTTGCTCTTCTGTCCCTGTTTGGGATTGGTCATTTTTAGTAACAAGGGATTGAACAAGACAGCAGGGGTATGTTGGATGCGGACCTATTGATTGCCGTTTCCACACATCCAGTGATTAGACAATTTGTGAAGGTTTGGTTAATCAGAAGTCACCATTGGCTAATTGTGTTTGTTTAAAGTTGTGGTTATAATGGCTCATTATCTGAAGAATTTTCATAATACAGGATGAAAGTGCTTACCATGTTAATTTTTTACTTTTTGGTTTTCATCATGCTTCTGGTTTTCATTGCTCTTTTTTGGATTTTAATTTGCATCTCCATTAAAGGGGTTAGTATTTGTGAACCGTGGGTTCATGCCATGTTCCTTGTTTTTAATATATTGAAATTTGACACATTGATTCCAATTAGATTAAACACTAAGTGTAATTAGAGGTTTTTAATTTAATTTAATGTGATTGAATAATTAATTAATTGTTTTAATTGAAGTAGAGTATTTAAAGTGCATCTGGTGTATACTGTTTTACTCCTTGAAGGCTTTTTAGCTGAAGCACTACAGACAATAAATTAGCTTTTGCTGTGGATATATGGATATCTAGCTTGTTGTTTTTTCTGCTATTGTGATCTGTGTTTCTGTGTTGCGGATGTTTGCTAATATCTTGCAAAGTGTCTAATCAATATGTCTGATATCATTGGCTCTCATAAATTTGCTACAGCAGCATGCAGCTTTGCAATTGGGCAATGAAAAAAAAGATAGATTTGAAATGCTAAAGAAATAAGTTTAAAAAACTTCACTATTCAAAGCCTGTGTTGTAAAAAATCCAATTTGTCAAGTGGATGCAATTCAAAATGGCACTGATCCATCTATTTGCATGTCAATCAAGATCATTTAGAGAAGTACAGGAGAGAACTTTTCATATAGGAAATGAGCTATTAACATTATACTGCATGGATCTGGTAGATCCAATGAATATGTCTGTGCTAAAGAAGTTCATCAGAAAACTGAACACAGACTCTTGCAAAGCATATTTAGAAAGCCAGTCTACGAGGAGCATATAAAACTGCAGAGAATCTATACAGGTATGATCCAAATTTTTAATATAGCTTGGGCAAAGAAATGCACATAGCATATATATTGAGTAGGGCACACTTATTAAGAATACTTATTAGAAAAAGATCATCTAGATATTATTTCTGTAATGGCACAGCTAAAAGTTAGATAAGAAAATATAAAATAATTTCAGAAATGTATTGTCACTGATTTAGAAATGCAGTTAGTAAAAGAAATTACAATGAAGTTACAATAAATGTTAGCATGCATGAAAATCATCAAAGGGGAAAGGAATATGTACATAAATAAATAAACAGAGTCACTGGCTGCATCATTAATTAGTTTTAACTACTACTATTACGTAAGGTGAGATACACTTCAGTTTTTGCCTGTTGTACAATATCCACATACACCTCTTTTCAAGTACACCTACAGTAGAACTTCCTAAAGATCAAGTGCAAAGTTTGTTTGTTTTTACCATTTCTTTTTGTTATAAAAATCCCCTTGTCTTGTAAATTGGGTTTTCGTATTCTAAAATGTGTAGCTTTTACTCTAGTTACTTCAATGGACCTGTATTTATTAACTTTAATAAACTGGTATTTCTGTTTACTATATGATGACCAACTGTCCATTTACTTCCTGATTCTATGTCATTCAGCCTTTTCTTCTGATGATGTATTTAGAGAGAGAAAGAAACAGTTCTGTAGTGGGTTGGTACGGTTTATGTAGATTGCAGCAGAATATATTAAAAAGTAACTAGAATGCAGCACAGTCACTCTGTCAGACAATAAATTAATTACATAAACAAATGCAGCTATATTCAAGTGAAAGGTAACAAAATTAAAGTTTAATAGGATAAAATTCTTAGTAAGTTGTAATAACACAGATATAAAACTAATGGATCACTGTCTGCTAATGGATTTTAGGGACACACACTCAATGTGTGAATCACCCCAATGACAGACCTACTGTACAGTGTGTTTTTATGTTATACCACAAGGAATTAGTGTGAAAAGAAAACATTTGAAATAATTTGCACATCTGTAAAAATGATGATTCAGTAAAGTGATGATTCTGTACTAAACAACTGTTTAATACAGTGTGATAGAGTAAGTGTTATACTGAAGTGTCTAACAACTTTTAACTTTGATCATTCCACAGAGGAACACTTTATTTTGTCTTGTGTAGATGTCTCTCTGATGTCCAGCATTTTGCCTCATATGCTCTCTCTGTCCCTTGTAAAGGATTTGAATTTCTGGTAAACCACTGAGAATTGAAGTTAGTTAATAATGCCAGAGATCCTTGCTTCCTATTTTGGTGCTGTTTGTTTTGTGGATATGCAGGAGGTCTACCAGGGTAGTCTGACAATGCCTTGTATGCTACACATAGGCAGAATACAGGGATAGGGTTTTGAGACGGTCTGTATAGGACATGTTACTTACTCCCTGTATTCTTTTACTGAAGAAGCCCAGCATAGAAATTCAAACTCCTAAAACCACAAGCAATCTGCTGGAATAGCAGCAAACACGGGAATGTAATTTCAAATATAAGCTCTTTTGTTCTTTATTCTTATGATAGAACTTTGTTAGAAATGTGTATAAAAACACATAGTAAATGTAAAAACCCAGTCTGAGGTCATATGACTTGTTCTTTCAAATCAGAACAAAAAATCAATTTATGAATGAACAATTACTTATATCATATGGTCATCAAGACCAATAAACATCCAAAACTGATTTAAAATATACATGAACATTCCAGAAAAATAACAAGTAAATTGATTCAATAAATAAGTCCACTAAAGTTAAAAGAAAGTTGTTAGCATATAATGCATGTGCTAACTAAAAAATAATTTAAATTAATATACTCATTTCAACCTGTTTATTTTTTTTGTCAGCTGCTAGCTGTATTTGCCATTTGGCTTCACAGGATTCTAATAAAACATTATGATTTCCTATAAAATTATCCAATTCCACTTTATCTAAACAAAGAAGGTTGTTGTTGTCTTTTGGCTTTTCCCAGTTAGGGGTCACCACAGCGGAACTCCGGTCCACTAATGATTGGCAGTAGATTTTCACGAATGCCGAGGTGCCAGATCGACGTTCAACCTTCAACGAAGTCATGCCCATTTACGCATGTCTTTCGAACACCCACCCAACCGCGGGGAGGACATGCAGACTCCACACAGAAGGCACTCCTTGCACTCCAGCCAAGAATCGAACAAGAGAACCTCTTGCTATGAGGCAACAACACTACCGCTGCACCACTGCGGAAGTCTATCTAAAGAAAGAAGGTGAACTTCTTAAAATTTACACAAGAAATTGTATGCTTTGCAAAATATGCTGTTCAGATCATTTTTCTTATTGTTAAAATGTGTTCATAGATTCTTTTAGCAAGCTTTTTGACTGTCTTTCCTATATATAACAGGGACGTGTTACACCAAGCTAAATAGACAACACCATAGGAACTGCAATTGAAAATATCCTTGGCAACAATTGATTTATCAACTGCTTCTACAAAGATACTTGAAGTATTACATACATAATGACAATATTTACATATCCCACATTTAAAGGTCCCATAAATGTTTCTGATAACTGAGTTTAAAGTATTAGACCTTTCTATCATATTCTTAACATTCATTGCTTTCTTGTATGCAAATAATGGTTCTTTGCCAAGAATTTCAGTCATTCCTTATTTCCTAAAATTATCTTCCATTTGTTACTTAGAATATTTCTAATGGCAGTCATATCAGCTGTGATTGGCAATGGAAATGCCCCCTATTTTGTGTGCTTGATCCATTATTAATAGTCTCAGAATTATTTGCATGTTTTGTGATAGTATTGTGAGGAGCAGGATTTAAAATAGGTCTTGCCTTATTCTGTGTCTGTTTCTTCAAAAGAAATTGTGTTGTCACTTGTGAGCCTGCTAAGTCTAATAAACTGCCCTTTGATGACTACTTTTTTCATGTGAAAAGCATGCAGACTATTATGGTGAAGATATTTGTTGACAAATGTTTCTTTCCTAAAGATTTTACTAGTAAACTTTCCATTAGTTTTTTTGCACTGATTGTGATGTCAAGAAAATTAATTACTTCACCCATACTACTTATAGTGAAATTTAAAAAGGTGTTACTCTTGGTAACATAGTTGAAAAAAAAATAAAAATTCTTTATTTCCCTTCCAAATAAAAAAAAAAAACAGATCATCAATAAAGTGCCTGTAAAATAATATTTTGTCATAAAATTACTGAGTTTTGATGTGATTTTGTTCCCATAATGCCATCACCAAATTAGCAAATACGGGAGCAACCCTGACTCCCATTGTTACTCCTGTTTTCAAACTGAAAAAAAATTGCTTAAAATCAATACTACTAAAACACATATGGTGTTAGTAAGTGCATTTCAACTGGTTGTAAATCTAGATAGATAATCCCTTACACATTCAATAAAAATATTTTTGTCAAAGCATGTGTACAACGAAACTACATCAATTGAATAAAACAAACAATCACTGTCTATTTTGTTAGTTTTTGGTAGTAATTCTAATAAATGCCAAGAGTTTTTGAGGTAGAGTTCTGAACCTTGAACTGGGTTCAGTAAATGATCTAAAAAAACTAGAAATTACTCCATTTTATAAAAAATCTGCTGGCACAATTGGTCTGAATGGTGGATTATCATAATTTTATAGATTTTGGGGAAATGAAAAAATCGGGTCATCTTTGGTTGGTCAATCTTTAAAAATGCATAAATATCATGATCAATATTGTCTTGACGTAAGTCAGTCAAGATGTCATCAATGTTAGAAACTGCATCTATAGAAACTTCTTCATAACATGAGTCATCTACCAAAAGATTTTCAATGGCCTTACTATATTCTTCGATAACCATAAATAGTAATGTCCTACTCTTATTGGCTTTCGTGACCCGAATGTTCTTTTTAGTGGGTAATTGTTTTAGGGCTTGTCTCTCGCTGTAAGTTAAATTATGAAATTTTGGTTTGAAACTCAATCTTTTCCCTTAAATTAGTTTCAAAAACATCATGAATAGTTTGCAGTGTACTGTGTAAGGTGATATTGTAAGTACTTTTTTGCCAAAATCCTTGTATTTTTGTTGAAATGAAGGATATCCTTCAACAAGTATTTCAATTTCAGTTTGTTGCTGTAAACTTTTAAGTCCATAAGGACTTTTGTTATGTTAGCTGTTTGTGTGAGAATGAAAGTAAACTCCTTCAATAAAATAGAAAGGTGGACAGCATTCAAAGTAGCTTTACTCAAATTAATGATATACTTGTTGTCAGTTTCTCTTTCTCCCCTTGGCTTTTCCCATTCCTTGACCTTTGTCTTTTGGTTGCCACTGCAGGGTCCTTTTGTTACTGTCGGTCAGTTCAGGATGAAAGGAGCTGGAGGTAATATCGGGGGTTGTTCTCTGTTATTCTGAATCAAACTTTGGTTTCTTCACCCATAGTAGTAGCTAAAGTATTTAAGCCATTGTTTGAATAATAAATGTTAGTTGGAACTTTAACTGCCTGGTGACTGAAATTAACTGGTTTCCTCTTTATAAATGAAAATGCTGTGCCTGATTTATAGGTGTCTGTATCTCTAACTAAATTTTCCCTCTTCCTGTTAATAATAGTAAACACCAAATGGCTAGTTTTGGCATTAATGCAATAATACAAGCTGCTAAATTGCAAAAAGTGAATATTGTTTTTAATTTTATCATTCAGAGCATAAATATTTTCCTCCAGTGATTTGATTTTCTATTTATACTACTCAACTAGGAGTTTCATCATAGCAACCCTGGAAAAAGTTTGACCAACCTTTCGTGTAATTTGTCCCCTGGCTCTACACCATTTGGAAATTTATAAATACTTAAACCAAAGAAGGCATGCTCTGACTTAATACATTCTTGTATGTAATGAATCTCATATTGAACATTTTAAGTTTAAAAACCAATTTTTCCAAAGTAAATATGTCGTTCTTACAAGAACCAGAACTGTTAGCCAAGTATACTGCATTTCTTCAAATTGTATCGGAATTAAAGGTTTGTGAAACCCTGATGTCTGAAAATGGATTTGCAACGTTAATTAAAAGTTCAGTAATATCAGTGCTCATACTTGGAATTTCAGCTGATGCATTGTCAGTCTTTTTGCCAGCACAAAGAGTCTGTGTTCCTACTATCATAATGTGGGAAGCAACCATTCACATTTGTACCATGCATGTTCGAGACATTCAGTCTGATTTTCATGTTTTCTAGCATCCCACCTACTTCAGACAAAGCTGTAGTTAACTTTTGGGTTAACAAAATTAGTTATTCAGGAACCATGTGAGTGGAAAGGTCCAAACTGACATCTTGCGAATTCCACAATTGAAACCAAAAAACAGCCATACTCAAATTGCAGAGTATAAAAAATGTAATAAATTTAAAAACCCAGTTTGAGGTCATATAACTTGTTCTGGCAAATCAGATGGAAATACTGCACATATGCAAATCAGCTATAGCTGATGACATCAGTGGAGTGTGGTGAAAGGAAGATGGTAATAGCAGTGTCCCACATGCTGGTGTAAAATGCTCTCTCTAAAGTCAAGCAAGTGTGCATGCAAACACACACACACACACACACACACACACACACACACACACACACACACACACACACACACACACACACACACACAAAACACACAAACACATCCCAGTTGACTGCAGTGAAAACAAAAAAACTATCTCTGTATGTACAAGTAGAGCATTTTGTATTTAATGCAGGCACCACAGCACAAATCTGACTTGGAAAATGTCAGACAACACTTTATAGATGATGACATCAGCAGTGTCTAGTGAAGAGAGAATGACAATAGCAGTGCCTCATCTGCTGGTGTAAAATGCTCTCTCTAATGTCAAGCAAATGCACAAACACACAACACAGTTGACAGCAGTGAGCCCATAACCCCTACCTATGTAAGTACACTGACTACTGCACTCTGCATTTAATGAAAATGCCACAGGATAAGTCTGACCTGGAAAGTATTGAACAACACTTTATAGGTGATGGCATCAGCATTGTATGGTGATGAGAAGATGGTAATAGCAGTGTCCCACATGCTGGTGAAAAATGCTCTCTCTAATGTCAAGCAAGTGCACAAACACACACACACACCCCCCAGTTGTCTGCAGCAAGAACTTAAACCCTACCTATGTAAGTACACTGATTAGAGCACTCTGTATTTAACACAAGTGCCACAGCACATGTCTAACTTATAGACTGTCAGACAACACTTTATAGGTGATGGCAACAGCAGTGCCTGGTGAGGAGAAGATGGTAATAGCAGTGTCCCACATGCCAGCGTAAAATGCTGTTTTTAATGTTAAGCAGGTGGACAAACACCCATCTAAGTAAACTGGCTTGAGCACTCTGTAATTAATGCAAGTGCCACAGCACAAGTCTAACTTTTGCAGTGCTGTAAGATAATGTATAGTGGATGACATCAACCGTGGATGTTAGAGAAAAGATGGTGACAGGCCTGCATGAAATTAATGTGTAGACATGTCCAACTGTCAAGATATTGGCAATCCAAATAGACATATCCTACACCTCCCAGTGGACTGCAGTGAGAACAGAACATCTACATATCTAAGTACATGGACTAGAGAACTCAGTGTTTTATGCAAGCACCACTGGACAAGTTTGACTTTTACAAGTTTGCATGGCAGCTTATAGTGGATGACATCAGCAGTGGATGCTGGAGTGAAGATGTTGGGATGCCTGCATGAAATAGTTAACCACGTCCAACTGTTAAGATATTAACGTTATGCATATTACCAGATTGATGAGTGTGCAATGTGTAGTATTTGATGTTTGTTTCCTATGTGCAGGTCTACTTTACCAGACAGTTTTACAGACTATTATATGCAAACAGGCATTCAAATTACTAAAAGTACTGGAAAATCTAAATTGAATACGTATTGTAATTATAAAGATGTGCATGGTATATAAGACATTTATTTATTTCTGTAGTACAGTTGATATATTTCTGAACAAGTACAGAGAGATAAAGTTGCAGTGTATGGGGAGGTAACAGATGGCTGCATTGTAAATATGTGTTACTTTCTTAGATCATGTCTTTATTTTGTTTGTATTTGTACATGTAATTTCATGGCATAAAGACTAAATGGACAGTAAACATAAGTAATAACATGCTATTGTACACTTTCTATAGTACACTGGCAAGCAGCGGGATTGTGCGATGGATAGCAAAGTGTTTGTGCATGCAAAATATATATTTATACTCCATTCCCTGTTTGCACATAGTTAACAGTGAGCAAATGTGAGCATCATTGCTAAAATGATGTGAGTTCTCACTACTGAGTTTATGAAATGCATCTGCTGCATAGCTGCCTCTGTGGCAACAGGTGTAAATGCATTGACACCTTTCTTTTGGAGTACAGATGATATTGGGTTCAAATCTAGGTGTATGTAATAGTTTTAAATAAGTAGTGATAATTCTATGAAAAATTTCTTGATATTACATTCACTGTGTGAGTGTGCTTTACCTTACTTCAGCATGTTTAAGCGGCATTGCGTGGAGGTAAAAATACCAAAAAATAATAAACTACTGTTCATCCTAAAATGGCTTTTATTATGGTACAGCTGGAAAGCACTTTCATCTTCAAATACCAAGACTTCTTCAGACAAAGTAATCAACTATTTAACAAGTTATTATACACTCCAGCAATCACATGATCCAGAAACCTTCCCTATTTAAAGAGACAATGTAACAACTTCATGTTCACAATAGATACAATGTTAAACACAAACAATATGTAAAGCACCAAATACCACGTTACGCTCCATGACCACATACTTTAGATCTGCTGTCAAATATAAATAATTAACAATTTAAAATAATTATAAATATAAAACTAGTCACAATAATGAGCCTGCTACTAATATGAAACCCTATTGAGAATCCCAAAATTGTTTTAAACTATTTCTTGCATTGTAGATATTAATACTTATAATAAAACAAACACAACTATTTGTACACCAATTTTTGTAGGTTTAAACTCCAATAAACTATTAATTGTTATGATATCATTTAATCCAGGTGGTGCTAAGACATTTAGGTACATTTGCCACTGTAGTTCTCATTGCTCGAGAATAATGGTCATGGTCTATCTCAGGGATTCCATTCAACTTTCTCTAACACACTGAATAAGAAGCAATGGTTTATATTGTCTTTAATGTGCTTATAGAGTGATTTTTTTCTTTTTTTATTTCATAAATATGTTCTATTAATTTATGCTCTGTTTTATTAATATAAAATCCATTGCATAATTTACATAATGCAATATAAACCACATTGTGTTACAGTTGAATTGCCTGGTGATTTTAAAGATTTTACATCCTACCTTTATTGTATCCCATGTCTGTATGTATTGACACTGATCACAAACTCTACATTTAGCCATGTTATCCACTATATATCTTTTATCATTTGCTATATTATCAAATATATCCTTGCGTCTATCACCTCTTTTATATACTATTTGGGGATATACACCTAATTTTGCACCTACTTCTCTGTCATTCTGTAGAAGTTGTCACTTTTTGAATAAATATTAGTAATACTCTGGCTGTCAACAGAGAAAGTACTGGCAAATGCATGGCTAATCAGATTGCTATCTTGTTTGATATTATTATTCCCATTATTACATATCCTCAATTGATTGTCTAGGCAGGGGCTAATTCTCGTGTTGTTCTCAAATCTACCTGATGTATGAATACTGCTCAACAGTAGAACATAAATACCTAACCTTCTTTTATTAACTACTTCTCTCTTTATAGAATTTACCATGGCAAAAGGATAACCCCTATTTACAAACATGTTCAATAGTAGATCACATTCATTTACAAACCCATGGTAATCTGAAACTACCCTTGCCACCTTTACCGTTTAGCCTTTAACAACTGCACAATTTTGATGATAGGGATCACTACCAGTAAAGTGCAGAAATTAATTTGAATAAGTGAACTTTCTATATATGCTTCATGTTAAACTTTATTTTATGTTTGGAAAATTTAACATCCAAGTATGAAATAGCATCATGGCCAATGGTATGAGTAAATCTAATAAATGAGGTAGTGTTATTGATATCATTTATAAATTGGTGTATTCTATTTCGTACATCAATCCACACTACAAATATATCATCAAGGAAATGTATATACACACTCCATGATGCTTTAAATTGACAGTTAAAAACATAGTTGTGTTCCCATGCTGCCATGATAATATTTGCATATAATAGCCTATAGGCCACCCTCATGGCTATGCCTGCCTTCTGTTGAAAATAATGTCCTTCAAAAAATATGTAATTATTAACCAAAACAGTCTCAACCAACTTTCTTAAGGTGCTAATTTCATCTTGTTCTAATTGCAAAACCTCATTTAAATACTCTGTAAACTACACTAACCCTATGTTATAGGGGATGCAACTAAACAAATCTTGAAAATCAGTAGTTAGAAATATCACATTCATTATATCATCTAAGTGTTGACATTGAATTAGAAAATCCCATGAGTCTTTTGCACAAGTAATCAATATTCATGACTTTGTGTTTTGATTGATGTGGAGGAAACCACACCACTGAATAGCCATTTGCTGTCACTCGACATTGGTGTGCAATACCAAACTCCATGCAGACACAGAGGCCAAAAGTGAAGGGCTCCATTGCTTTTTTGGTTACTTATGTGTGTTGTGTATGATTTTATTTTTGAACAGATTGTAGGTGTTAAAATGGGATAGATAGGAAAGTGAGTGAAATGAGGATGCAAGCAGGGGGAAGAACAAAGGGAAAGCAATATAGGAATATGTAGGGGGGAAGTAGGAAAGAACTATTGTTATCCATTTCTTCAACAGTGTAAAATGGAAATATGTACAGAATATTAGCTGAATTTGGACTGGCACCTCAACAAAGAGGAGAGACAACAATGCATTCATGTTGTATAGCCAATTGGACTGAATCAAGTGTTTTTTACTTCAGTAAGAGAGGAATGCTGGGTAAGGGACTTTGATATTTCTGGGTCAGGTAAGTTGGTTAGGTAAGGAAGCAGAAGCAAACAAACAGGACAAACAAGATAGGACACAGGGACGGTGAGGGATACAAAAGGTTGGGGGACACCATGATGGGGGTGAGGCTGGGGACATCACAAGCCCATGCCTGTCAAACATGGGGAGAGTGAGCATTTCGTCCTCATCTGCAAGACTGTCATTACCATTCCCTTACTCCACTGACAGCTATTGTGCTTGACATCTGCTCCTCCTACAGACCATGAGGGTGAGCAACCTCTCCATTCATTGTAGGTGTGTACCATTGGTGCTGTGCATGACCCTTCGTACCGATCTTTTCATCTCCTGTCAGGTGATAAAATCCCCACCTCTGCTTGTACTCCCAGAGGATACCACAGCACCAGCTTCCAGGGCAGTGCTACCTGAGAGTACAGGTAGTGCAGGGGCAGCAGACGCAGTACTACCGGGTTGGTTCCCAGATGTGCTGGGCATCGGTGCCAGATATGGTGGAGTGCGGGCAGGCTGAGCCACTGGGTTTGGCCTAGCTCCCTGTGCTGTAAAACATTTAGTGATTTGTTAGAGATGGCTGACATAGAAACACTTTGACGATACATAATAGAAAAGAAAGATAGAGTTGGGGTGAGAGAAAAAAGAGATAATATTAGTACCATCATATGTGACATGCAATGCATTATAACAATAATTACAAACTATAATTATGGATTGCTCAAAGTAATCCTTGTAGCTGTGAAAAGAGAAGAAGAGAACAGAAGAGCATTATGCATTCCAGTCCTGTCTATATTTAGCTTTGTATGTGTTATATATGTTTTTTATTAGCATACTTGCATAACTGTGGGATGTTGCTAGTTTGGAACTCATCCAGCCACTGGTTGAGTGTATCCCTCTTGCACCTTTTAGGTAATTAAAGTGGTGCCTAAACTGTTCTGCAGTGTGTGGGATGCAAATCACACTGGATACAGCCTTGGCCAGACTATTCCAAGCCTCAGACTTCTACTGAGAGCTGATATAGTCCCCCTGCAAAAGCCTCTGTCTGTGGCACTTTACCAGAAGTCCAATAAAGATTCTGGATTCCTGAACACCCCACCTCAGTGTCGTACATTTGGCACCTTCCCCTTTAACATCAGATATGTTTAACCTAAAAACACTGCAATAACAAATAATGATTTTCCACCCATTGCATGTTATCTCATTTACCGGTAATGTCCAAACCCGAGCAACGATGCCAACCTTGTTTGCATGATGTTAAGTGGAGAGCAACAGTGCCAAACAGACAGGAAAACATTTTGTTTTAAATTGAAAGGTTAAGCTTATACTTGGCTTTAGTCTGAGGGGTGTGTGCTGCTGTTACTTTTAGGTGATTTAACTTTGCAGACATGCACTGGGGGCATACATTTGTTGACCTGACATGTTTGGTTTGGCTTTATACACTGATAAAACAGATTTTAACAGTGTGGGATTCAAACCTATGCATGAGGGACAAAACAGTCTCTTCCAAAGCAGTGATTTTCCATCTTTACCACAGAAGTCCTCCTCATACATACACATGAATTAATTATAAATACAGATGCTAGACAGGTGTTAACCATGTATGTGTGTCTTTTGACAAGATCCTTGAATATACATTTATTTATGTACGCATAAAAGTGTAAGGGCAAACTAAGCCCAGATAACAGAATTATACTTACAGAAACATAGTAGACAGTATACTCTCAGTCATACACCTTAACCTTCAAAACACAGTAAGGGTACCTTATCCCTCATACATATAATTCATATCTGCTCCACAATTAATAATTATGTATAAAGTGTTATAAGTGATATTTAATATAATGTGAAATGGAACAACAGTAAAAGTGTCTGGAATTTCTTGTATTAGAACCCAGGACCATGTATATGGCAGCCCTACAATTACATCTGTTGCCACAGGAACATTGAAACAACACTTGTATATTTTCCTGTGTATTAAGATAAATTAAACTGTCACAACAGTAAAAATAGGTTGCACGTTTTGCATTAGAACCCAGGACCATCTGTATTACAGCCCTACACTTACACCTGCTGCCACAGGAATAGTTAAATAACAGTTGGATATTTCCTAATTCATTTTATATTTCTGTGTATTAACCTCCATGCAACACCACTTACCATTTTTGCATGATGTTCAACAGAATTAATAGAAAATATCCATTTTGAAATTGTTGACTGTCTGCTTCCTCTCTGTAGCTGTTCTAGACCTGCAGGTGTTGGGGAATGTTGCTAACCACCGTGCAGCATCACTAAGCAGTCTTGAGCAATGGAAAGCAAAAACTGCAAAAATTATCCTTTTTGACATTTGTGTCCTGACTGCAGATGCTCTATCTGTTTCATGTATGGGCCAGTGGCAAAGGTTTGCATTCTGCTAAGCATCATGCAAATGAGATAAGCAATGCTAAACTTGTTTTAGCCTTGTGATCAGTGCTTATTAGGTGTCATCCTTAAAAGACAAAGGCAAGACTTGAACTGTAATGTACAGAGAGTATATGCTGTGTGGATCAATGTGTTTAGCTGATGTGCTACACACACAAGTGATTCACAGGTGTAGTTGATGTATCGGTCATCCAAAAAGTACTTCACATGACATTTATTGTGTTTCTTCATTTCCTCTGTCTCTGCTAAGCCATGCACTGCACAAATACTGGCATAAAAAAAGGAAAATTAGGAGAAAGGAAGAAAAGAAGTCTATTAAATAAACAACACTACAAAATTTACGTTGGTATGCATAATATACTTTAACACAGGGGTGGATTTGAACTCTCCCTCCAATGAACCTTCAAAACACAGAAAGGGTGTCTTATCCCTCTTTACCACAGAAACAACTTTGCAGCACAATATGAAAATCACTGTGCATACAAGCAATTTTAACATCGCCCGCAGTATTAACAAAACATAAGACAATTGTACACTTCTGAGTTGTTTGTACATGTATTAATTTCATATGTAGTGAACTGAGTGATCACATGACTATTCAGGACTATTGCTTGCAGAAATGCAGGTCTGTCTTATCTTTCTGTGTTTGCTGCTCATTCTTCTCTTATCTGATTAGTAATCTGAGACATGCAGTCAGTAAGGCATTTTGTATCATTGTGCTTAAAATGTGTGAGGTTATTAAATGCCAATAATATACAGTTGTCAACAAATTCAAGGAAGGTTGGATGTTATGGAACAGAAACTGTGAAATGTGTGCTGCTTACTTACAGTTCAAACCTTGATACGATTACTTCTACACCTTGTAAGTCAAACCTGGTTGACAAACCCACTGGAGGTAAGGGAGTCTGAATTGCTATTGTTTTTTTTTCTCCCTAACAGTAATCATTCACAGTTGCAATCCATTAGCAACAAACACTGATGGAGTTCCGGCACTATGTTTACAACAGCTACATGGAGCCAAGAATTTAGGATTCAGCAATTCTAATGAGTTCACACCTCATTTGTACCTTCACCATGCTCACAGCCCTGAATTTACACTATAAGAAGGGAACTGTGTAGCTAGAAAACTTGAAGGTGAGGAGACTTGTTTATGTGGATAACACAAAAGAAGATTGCCATTACTTTGGATTGATCTGCATAGAAGACTACTGATCCTGATAAGGTATGATTGCATGTTTCAGTTATATGCTGGATATGCACACATATCACTAAGAAATAAATATATATGCATTAGCAAATGCTACTTTTATCTGTATGCACTTCTTAGAAGTTTACTAACGACATAGGTATTTTTGTCAGGGCATTTTACTTTCTTAGATGCACAGCCTTATTAACTTTCATCACAAGTGCAAATATTATAGCTGTTTTTCTCTTCACAGTCTTATATTGTTATTTCAGTAAAATGTATATGTCTCAGGTTTCAACTTTCTGTTACCTAAGAAGTTAAGTTTGTGAGTGTTTCTGCCATTTCACACTGAGCTAATCGAAGGAAGGGCACTGAGCAAACTCGGATATATAATATATAAAATTTAGTATCCTGTTTTTTGCTTATTTTTTGAGTTACTTATAGCACTTTGTCTACTGCATACTCCTCTAGCTAGTTTCACTGTGTGTGAGGCATTAACTGGAAATTGTCCACTTTTATTAAGCATCTGTCTGTGTTGTTTGATTCTGATCTCCTGCCAAGTAGTGTGTCATACAACTTGTTTGCAGTTAAAAGCTTTCTCTAGAGGCTCCTTTATCTGTTTAAAACTTTCATTTAAAGGCCCACTGCTGCTTTTCTGCTGTGAGAAACATTTCTGCAGTTTGTTTCCCACCCTCCCTCCCTATTTCTATGCTATTCTTTTAGCTGGTGGCTTTGCAGTTGCCCGTCCCTACTGTAAAATTGATCTGGGGCACTCCTCCCAGTCTAGTGTTATCACCTCATTCTACCTAATACAGGGAGAACATTTGAGAAGGCCAATCCACTTAATTTCTGCTCCTCCTTTCCCTTTTTCCACTTAGATTTTTTTAAACTTATTTCCTACATTTCCTGTGAGTAGTCTAGTCTGGATACAGATTTGCTGTGTCCAGGACTGTTTGTGGGCTTCTGAGCTCCCAAGCCTTTCTGTGTTGGAGGGAAGACTTCTAGCTTAATTTTGTTTCTTAGAACTAGCCAGTTTTCTAGTTCCAGCACTCAAGTCTGTTTCTTTGAGCTCAGCACTTGTTCAGAACTCATTGTAAGCACTAAATAAGTTACAACTTACTACAGCACTCAACTTTCCTCACTTGTCTGGAGGAAAACAGTTTCTAGTACTTAACAAATAAGCACCTATCCAGGCATGTCTAAGGGTCAGCTCCCGGTGTTTTCTCCTATCTACCTGATGAATCTGGGCATCTTGGGGCAATGCAGCAATTGCCTCATGTACACAGACAACCCTCTCCTCCTACCACCCAACACTAAAACCTGTGAGAGATGCACTTATATAGCCAAACTTGAAGCAAAGCTCTCTTCACCCAAGACAGGACTAGACAGTCAAGAGGAGAAGGTAAACACTTGCACCACACCACACTTATCACATAGTCCCTCAAAACCTACACCACCAAAACACACACATAGAAACAGAAAACACACACTTACATTCACAGAGGCTCTCAGTAAAAACCTGCCCAAGCAACAGGGACCTCCAAAGCAGAAACACAAGCAACCGCCAGCCCCAACACAACCCAAATGACACATAGCCCACAAACTGTGTGCCACTCAACCACAGCCCATAAGGCATAACAAAGTACCAAACAGTCTAGTCATAGGTGACTCTATAGTCAGGCACACTGATGTTCCACTCACCAGGTTAAACAAAGAGAAAGTTACTGTCAGCTGTCTGTCGGGTGCCAAGATCTGCTATATAATGCATGCACTCAGGTCACTCCACAACAAGTACAAATATGTCTCCGTCATTGTCGATGTTGGTGTGAATGACCTTAGATGTACCTCCCTAGACTACACGAAGAGGGACATGGAGGAGCTGTCCGATCTTGTAGCCCAGGCAGGTACGACCCTAGCCCTGAGTAGCATCCTGCCATCACTCAGAATATCACAGTACAAGAACAAAATGATTGACTTCAACAATAAGCTTCTTGTGTCATTCTAATGGGATCCAGTATCTGTCTGCCTGGGATGACATGATCGACAAACCACGATGCTTTGCCAGAGATGGCCTGCACCTGTCACCCCTGGGATTCTGGATACTAGCTAAGGCTCTTGCCATCCCTATAGTGCCTTTTTTAGGCAAGGTTCAAATGACAAATTCACCACTGTAACAGGTACAAGCAAGCAAAATCTAAGGTTATTGCTACTCAATGCTAGAAGTCTAAACCTCAAAATGCACTCACTCGAGGCAATCCTTAAAATGGAGAACACTGACATCTGTGCAGTGACAGAGACCTGGTTCAAGGTTTCAGAGATTACCCCTGTATTACCAGGCTATAATTCATACCACACCTTTCGGCCACCTAACCTGGACTGAAACACTAAAGACAGAGGCGTGTCCATATTCATTAAGGATATCCACGCCTCCAGCCTAGTTGCTCAGCATAATGCATCCGAGATTATCCAAGTGCAACTAACTCTGGGCAAGACCATAATCCAAATTGTAGCTTGCTACAGATCCCCCACCATGCTCCAGGATTCCCACTCCTCATTTCTTGATACACTGGAAAATATTAGGGTACAACCTAACACCCTAATAATGGGTGATTTCAACTACCCCACCATTAACTGGGAAAACTACTCAGGTACCAACTCTTGTGCTCAATGTTTTCTGGAATTCATAAATTCCAATGCATTGGATCAAGTTATCCACACCCCCACCAGGGGCAGCAATATCCTAAACCTGGTCATTACCAACATAGGCAGACGGTGCTCCACACCAGAGGTCAATTCCTCATTGGTCAGATCCAACCACAAGCTAATTACCCTAGACATCCACCACATCCCTCCCCCACCCCCCATTAGGGAAACCACCATAAAAAAATTCTGCAAAACCAACTTCACACTTCTTAAGACAGAAGTGGCAAACTTCATGACACCCATGCTGATGGACAATAGAGGTATGACTGCTGAATCCTACACAAATGCACTTTATAAGCACTTACACGAGTGCATGGATTGTGCAATCCCTAACAGAACCAAGATGCTATCCTCCAAAAAAAGGAAGCCAATCTGGTGGTCCCCTGCCATAAACAAACTCTACAACAAAAGAAAGAAACTGTTGCAAAAAAGAGTAAAATCCCATGATTGGAGGAACTCCCTGGTCAGCCTCAGTAAGAAGCTGAGATCCCTCATAAAATCCTCCAAAGCTAATTACGAAAACAAAATCATCACTGACTCTAAAGACAACCACAAAGCATTCTATAGATATGCCAAGAATCTCAATGGCAACACTCAGATCTGCTCTGAGTTACAGCACAATGGCACTAAATATCCAGAACCAACTGATATTGACAACATCCTGGCAGATAGGTTCAGTGCTAGCTTTACCCCGACTCTCATCCCCTAAAGGGCCCATTTCTATACCGGAAGAATGCAATGTTCCTGTAATCATGGCTGCACAGGTAAAAAAACACACTCTCCAAAGCCAAGAACACAGCATTCATGGGACCTGACAACATCTCAGGCTGTGTTCTACATGTACTTAAGAATGAACCGGCACCCCACATAAGTACCATTTTCAATCATAGCCTCACCTCAGGCTATGTGGCCACTGAATGGTGCACAGTGACGGTTATCCCACTCCAGAAAGGGGGAGTCACCATGGACCCTGGAAACTACCACCCCATTAGCTTGATAAGCCTGGTCTGCAAGGATATGGAATGTATCATCATGGAACTTATAAACAATGAAATTGGTAATCTCCAAATTCTGGACCCCACCCAGTTTGTATTTGTAAAAGGCAGAGCATGTCTCCTAAACCTGATAGACTTTTTTGAAGCTGCCACCAAAGCCATAGATGAGGGTAAGGTGGTTCACACAGCCTATGTAGATCTCGTCAAGGCTTTCAACATCATCCCCCACTCTGGAATTATAGATAAACTCACTAAACTAGGTATAAATCCCTATGTCACAAGATGGGTTGCCAACTGGCTCACTGACAGAACCCACACTGTGAAAGTAGCAGACTCCAAATCCAACTTCAGACGAGTGACAAGTGGAGTACCACAGGGTTCAGTCCTGGGTCCTCTCCTATTTGGTATCTACTTCTCTGAAGTACAGGCTAACACAGAAGTTCTTTGGTTAATGAAGTTTGCAGATGACTGCAAACTAGGAGCCATAATCAAAACTCCTAATGATGTGGACATCCAGCAAAAGGGCCTTGCTGAAATAGATGCCTAGTGTCAAAGCCATGGCCTCAAGCTCAATGCCAAAAGGTGAATTGTCATCCCTTTTGGTAAAAACGTTGTACCCATGAACTACCGCATAGGTGGTAGTCTATTTAACACTGAAAGTGTGATAAGGGACCTTGGGACACAGGTGGACAGCAGATTCTCCTTTGATAATTACATCACCACAATAGTCAGGAAATCCTTTTATGTGGCACACCTCATCACAAAAGGTTTCTCATCCAGGAAAAAAGAGGTCATTGTTCCCCTCTACTCATCACTCAGACTCATTATAGAGTACAAAGCCCCTTTTGGTATGCACCTCACAAGACATCTGCAACAACTGGAAAGGCTGCAGAAATACCTCACAAAGAGGATTACTGGCCTGAAACAGATGCCCTACGCAGACTATCTAAAAAAACTGCAGCTTTACTCCATTGCATATCACCTACTCAGAGGCAATCTCTACCTAACATACAAAGCTATGTCAAACCCAGAGGTTTTGGACATGCTCCACTTAAAGAAATCCCAATTCCTCTGAGCTACATACTCTAGGAACCTAAACCTTGTCACCACAATAAACAGAACATGCTGGAGGGATAGTTTCCTGTCCCAGAGACTTCCTATACTCTGGAACAAACTACCTATCTATATCAAATAAAGCTCCTCATTAGCACTCTTCAAGAAAAATTTTGATGATTGAATGGGAGATAGAAAATTCACCCTGGAGATCACTTCTGTGGCTCTGCTCGACAGTGGCACAGGAAAATAATTTTCTTGGGTGGTGAAAGCCAGGGTACCTTTTGGCTAGGCTTATATAGGCCCTGGGGCCAATAGCCTAGTACCTACCTATGAATCTATGAACCTATATTCTCAATGGCACAGGGGAATTAGCCTTCTTGGATAATCCTTAGACATCTCTAGGGGAGTGCTGACCACAGGTAGAGGTGATTGGCAATTGCATAAAACTGAATATTCTGTGGTAAATGTGTATACATGCTTTTGGAACAGTTTAGTTGATAGCACTTTTAACAGTTTATTGATGTTTTATTCCTTTTTGTTTTTAAGCAAAATGTGTAATTTGTCTGCTGTTTTTGGTGTGGGGGAGGCAAGTTCAATTTCTTTGTTGGCAGAAACACAATTGCTTGTTCCAAGATTTGCTTTGCTATTGTTACTCTCCTTGCTTTGGATCCAAATTTCCTTTGTGCATGACTGCAATATATTGCAGCCACATAAAGCTTTTTTTCTTATATTTTGAATAGCTTCACTGTTTTTTTTTCTCCAGTGGGTAATATTGAAAAGCTACTTTTATGTGTTATATGTAAGCAGAACTTTTATTTATGTGATACTTATGTGTATTATCCTTCTCTTGTGTTTTAGGTTATCTAGGACTATGGCACCCAGGCATCCCAATCCCTTCAAACCCCCCTTATGTGACCCTGTGAATAAAGATATTGTGCAAGCATTTAGGTGAATGGACCCTTTGAGAGAGGATGTGGGGATATGGCTGGCAGAATGGAAATTTGGCAGCAGGTACTGGCTGATGTAAACACCATTGGTGGCCAGAACAGAACATTTGATTAGGTACACCATAGGGCCACTGACATAATTTCATTGGCCCAAAGGAGAGCAGCTGCAGTGACCCATGGATAGATGGTGACTGGGAGTGGCCTCCTACAGAGCCATCAATGGCACCAAACGAAGAGTTCCTGTCCACTGTCAGGGATCCCAAGATCACAGTTGAAAAAAACACAACAGCATGTGATTGATACTGGTGCTGATGTTTCAGGGAAGACAAGTATGTCCCTGGATGAGCTTCCTGGTAGGCTTACCTATCTCAGATCTTAAATACTTATTGTATAGTAAAATATTGACAGCAATACTTAAGTTTTGTTTAACATAATTTTTTTTTCTTGCTGGGGGGACTAGTTGTAGATATGAGACAATTAGCAATGCATTCTGGTTGATTAAACATGGACTTGGGGGTGGATGTGTCATCCATGGTTAGGTTAAAGGTATTGTTAATGGACATATAAAGGGCCAAAAGATATAACCCTCTATGTTACTGTTAATTGTGATGATGGTGCCCTTACCTTTTGCTTAACTTCTTGCATGACTATCATCCCTAGGAACTTGGGAGTCATCTGCACATGGTAAGCCAAACATCTTTATTTCAGTACTGATGAGCATTTGACAGAAATAGGCATTTAACCATATGTGTAAGGTGGGTGCCAAGAGTGTGTGTGTATTGCTGTACTGTCTGTGATAGTGGCACCAGTGTTAGTTTGCATATATTAAATTGTATAGTAGTGTAGGCATTAATTTCTTTCCCGTGTCTGTTGCTTATTATCACAGGTGATCCTGACAGGTGATGTGTGGAACTCTTACCACCTAAAGTTAAAGCATCAACAGACTCTGATGATGATGGTGGGCAAATAGAGGCTCAGTCAGTGGTTGCAGAGGTTGAATCTGACACTGAGACTGACATTCATCCATCCCCTGTTATGCCATCGGACACAGCCAGTAGGCTTATGCCAATCCATTCTAGTTTGCCCTCAGATATTGGACAGGTGGAGGGTGAGTCTCTTGATCGGGGTAGTGTAGTTACTGTGGCTTCAGTGCCTGTTGACTCTGGAAGTAGCCAAAGTGTGGGTGAGATGCCATGCAGAAGGGTTTTTAGGGATGCTCAGAGGAGGTCTGCTGTCCATCCTCCACTTGAGCTAGGTGTGTCTTTCTGTGCCACTCGACATATGTTTAGGACCTTCATGGAGGCATGGGCAAGTTCCAATAGGTCCTTGGAAGAAATGCTTAGGGTTGTCGATGTGCTACAGGCTGACATGTGTGACTGCCTTCACTGTGTTGCCAATTCACTGGATCAGATGAATGATACATTGGAATGGGCAGAGTCTGTGACAGAACATCTGCTGGGAGGGGAAACGGCATCCATGTGGGTGTAAGTCAGCCACATCATCTGATCTTAGCTGATGTGGCCATGACTGATCATGCTTCTGTAGTGGCACTACTTCCACTGTTCCATCAGTGGTTGAGGTGTCCACATCCAGACAAGACAGGCCATAGGATCTTGGTCCTAGGTGTCCTCGAGAGGAGATCTTGTCCAGCAGACATCAATCATGTTTAGATAGCAGCAGTACATCTCACCGTGGGTATGCACATGCCAGTGCTACTCCTGGCAGTGCCAGTTCTTGGGATCGGGTGTGATGATAATGATCCGCCACCTCTACCATGCACGGCTTATAGGTCTATATTAGATCATCGAAGTGTTAATACTTTGAATGGTCTAATATTGACCCGAAAACAGCAAACACTGAAAATAACGAAGCTGCAGATAACCATTTTTTTTCCTAGGGAAAGAATTTGGTTGTCCATTTCTGTGGCTTCACTATTTTCAGCATTGTGGTGGAAAGGTACGGGTTGGGTTCAGGTAAGTGTGCAATTCTGTAGACGTTAGGGTTAGGGCGAGGTATGTGAGTTAGGGTTAGGACGTGGGTGAAGTGAGTGTGCGATAGTGATAGACTTTTGGGTTAGGGCGGGGTATGTGAGTGAAGGTTAGGGCACGGGTGAGGTGAGTGTGCGATAGTGATAGACTTTAGGGTTAGGGTTAGGGCACGGGTGAGGTGAGTGTGCAATAGTGATGGACCTTAGGGTTAGCGTTTGGGTTAAGGATAGTGGATAGATAGTACTGTATGTTCAGTTTAGTGGAGGGTTAGATGTAGGATTTTAAGTGTATGTGTGTGGATTGCTGTTTTTTTGGTGTGCTTGTATTGTGTGTGTGTTTCTCAGAACAGTGATTTTTTTTCGCAGGGAAAACATTCGCTGTTCTGAGCTTTTGATGTTTTTAGATTTCATGGTTAGAAGTTCGAGGTTGTTGTGTTCAATGAGGTGCTGTTTCGTTGAACTGATATAGACCCCGGCTTGCACCTGCCCAATATACCAACATGTAGAGCTAGCATAGAGCTTGGCTGTGTTCATGCAGACACTTACACATCAATTTCACCTTGTAGACCCATACAGACACACACACACACACACACACACACACAAAAAACAGTTACATGGTTCAGTTGTAAGGCTTAAAACACATTCTGTCTCAGTGGCCATTTGTTACTTTATACAAATGTCTGCCTGTTTCTCTTTCTTACTCACATGCACTCACTTACCTTTTGTGTCAGCCTAGGCTCCCTACTCCCCAGCACCCTGTGCAAGTGATGATAACTGTGCCATATCTTGTTTTATATCTTTTGGATTCAGGGATATATAAGCTTTGTGTCTGATGCTCAGGATGCATAGCTGACTTAGTGCTTAGAATATCTGTGTTTGTGATGCTGTTTTGCAAATTGTACTGCTTTCTTACAGGTTTTTGTAATGTGAGCATGCCTCCCACTCTCTTACAGCAAAAAAGTTGGACCAAGCCATAAACAAACATTAGACAAAAGCTGAACAAGAGGGAGACTTTTTAAATATTTTGGCTTGCAAAGTATAAGACACTTGATAGAATCAAACAGTTTTTGCATCAGTATTTTGGGGATTTTTCTGAGGGATGTAAAGTCTGAAACTGAAATGTGTGTCATTAATTTCTAACTTCACTCCTTAATGATTTGGCAGCACAACAGTATGAGGCCAAACTGAGAACATTCCATGACCATCAATACTTTTGAGGGGTATGAATGTGTGAATCTCTGATGCCTAAAGCCTATCACTTGATAGAGGACACAGCTATTCACATAAGTCACCACTGTCACATTTTGAAGTCATCACTGTAAAAATCAACCACCTTTTACTTACTTACATTATCAAGTAACAGTATCCAAGGCTATGCCATTCATTTGTATTATTACACATATTTTGCTCTATTCCTAGTTCAACACTTACCTTGTAAATCTAGCAGTTGCTACAGTTTTAATTCAGAGCTGACTCTGTCTGGTGCTAGGAGTACACAGCCACTACATGAGAAGGTAAAGGTTGAGAGTGTTGCCTGGCATCTATGTTAATACATGTATGTGCATAGGATTAAGGTTTTAGCCCCTTAAGTGGTGAGTGAGTGTGCTATGCATTTCCTCTTAGCCAATGTGAGGGCATATTGAACATGCCTACTTCTGCCTACATCTACAGCAGCTTCTGGTTCCCCCTCTATCTCCTCACATCTGTGTGGCTGTGGTGACCTTGCCAGTGGTGGTGGGATGTGTGCCTCTTCCCCTTGTTGATCCTGATGATGATACTGTGAAGCATGGCACAGATGGTGAAGATTTTAATACATGTACTTGGATTGTACTGCAAGGGTTGCCCAGATGTATCTAGGCACCAGAACCATGACTTCAGCAGCTCAAACACACTCTCTATTGTACTTCTGGTTTGAGTGTGTGTCTCATTATGGAGTTCTTCAGTGGGTGTGTGTGCATTTCCGATGGGCGTCATCAGTTCCAGTGCATAACTTGCCTTCCCCCAGTAAATGTCCCTGTGGGATATCTCCCCTAGTGAACATTTGATACAGTTGGGGGTTGTGCCAGTGAGTCATGGTAACTGCCTGAGTTGCCAACAGACACATTTAAGATCATTCTCTTAGCGTTATACATGACTTGGCAGTTAATGGAGTGGAAGCCATTTCTATTTATGTAGACCCTTTCTTGCTACCTGGGTGGTGCTTTAATTTTTATATGTGTACAGTCTATGGCACCCAGTACTTCAGGGTAGTGTGCTACCGGGTTGAACTCCTAGATATTTGTGGCTCTGTCCTCAGGTGTACAGGGAAAATATATGTGGTCACTAGCATGTTAGACATAGCATTCAGGAATCGATGGGGGATCCTTTATGCAGATGCCTGTGACACCCCCCAGCATGCCCCCTGTTGGTCTCTGAAATGTTCCTGCAGCTAAAGTTCTAAGTGCTACACATACCTTTGTCTCCACTGGTATTGGTTCTCCTCTTTTTGCCCTTGGTCTGAGTTGAGGACGACGGAGTTTGCAGAATTCCTGTAGTGTGTCTCTATCCACCCTGTAGCATTCTACAGTTTCCACCTCATGTAGACTGTGATAAGTTAAACAGGGTCTGAAAACTCTTCTTCTTGGCTGTGGTTTATTAACAGCAGCAACAGCATAGACTTCAGGTATTTTGTAAAAATACACGTATTAAAACAACAGCAGCCCCTAACATAGGTTCATAGGTTGGTACTAGGCTATCGGCCCTAAGGCCTATGCAAGCCTAGCCATAACAATTCCCTGGAAATTTTTTTCCCCAAAATATTCATTTCTCTGGGCCCCTGTCCAGGGTGAATTTCCTATCTCCCATCCAATCATCAAGGTTCCTTTTGAAGACGGCCAATGAGGCACTCTGCTTGACATGTATGGGCAGTCTATTCCAGAGTATGGGGAGTCTCTGGTTCAGGAACCTATCCCTCCAGCATGTTTTGTTCATTTTGATGATAAGGTTTAGATCCCTGGAGCATGTGGCTCTGAGGGATTGGGATTTCTTTAAGTGGAGCATGTCCAACAGCTCAGGGTTTGACATGGCCTTGTATGTTAAGCAGAGATCGCCTCTGAGTAGACAATATGCCACAGAGTACAGCTGGAGTTTTTTTAGACAGTCAGCATATGACACCTGCTTTAGGCAGATGCCATGTGCAGAATCCTTTCCATTGCTGTATTTCAATAGGTTTTGGAAGTCACAGGGAAAACCAGCACTGAGTCTACATGGTTGATTTATAGCTTAGTGAATAGCTCATCCATTTTGTACTGGTTGATTAGCATGCAATTCAGCTACTTAAGTTGTAATTAGCATGTCACTGTCTTTACCATGATTGCACAGCTCTACACATCTTGTAGAGCCTCTTACTGAATACAAAACAATGCACTATAATGTGTGCACAGTGCCACAATGTGCACACAGTTTTAGCAGCTTGTGTAAGCTTTATTGAATCTGCACCACTCTTTACACATCACAAGAGGCACACATATGTTTGTATTCTTCTTTGCAGATGCAGTTGCATTAATAATGCTATCGATGTAACAGTACATTTCATCAGTCTTTAGTCTCAATAAAAACACTATGCAAGTTCTGATCAAATGTCTGCAAGCTTGAACTATTTAACTCAGTCATTTTCATGTCTGTATTTTTTGATATATTCATCACTTGTGAGTGACACCATGATCTAACACTGTCATAGAATACTTGTCTTTCAAAGCATGATCTTATGGTACGTTTATAGGTACCATGAAAAAGTTGTGTTTTATAGATAAAGTGCACAGTAAAAGCACTACACTTCATGGTGTGGAGATCAAAAAGCAACCTGCTAAAAAGTGACCTCCTTAGGATTCTATATGGCCATATTCTGAGTTTTGTGAAAGCTGTAGTGATAGTATCTTAGCAAACTCAAAGACTGTACTTTGTTTCCATGTAGCGTCTCAAGGAGTGCAATTGCACCAGTTCTCCAGGGTAATTTGTTAGATTGTTCTGTTTCTCTTGTGATTGAATGACTTTTATCTGGGTATTAATCTTTAGTCAGAAGAACACTTTACTAAAATCACCTCGGGCACAAATTGGCCTTGCAAATAATCCTCCAGAGGTGCACATAATAATTTGAGTAGCATCAGTAGTTACCAGTTTTAAACATCCCTCTTCTTCTACATCCATGCTATGGTCACCATCTTTCAAACAAAAGTAAAACAACACATGACTGTTTCAAGACCAGTGCGATCCTACCACCCTTTTTCAAAATCTTTAAATAATATATTTATCATACATTACTACAGCACCTTATAAACAACAACTATAATTTTAACAAACATGGTTCTTGACTAAGCTATGGTACCAAAACAGCTCTTCTCACATTCACAAATTGAACCATTTAACAGCTTATTTAAGAACTCACATAAGTTGGTGCTATGTTCCTAGACCTGTTAAAGGCTTTTGACATCAGTAGCATGCTGTCATCCAGCCAGCATCCCATAAATTATAGAGTTGACACTGCTCCATGCTAGCCAATGAAATCATTCATGATAGCAATTCTTCAACTTTTTTCAGAAATGGAATGATGATTCTGGCCCTACATACTAAATGTGAATAAATAAAAATATGTATGCACTTCAATCCAACACTACCCCATATTTGGCTGATTTCGGATAACAGAAAACAACTTGAATTCATACCAAATTTTAAACTATTAGGTGTGAACTTCAACAGTTTGCATGCATTTGTTCACCAAACTGCATTAGTAGTTCATAAATCAAGTTATAAAATCCCAGCTGTATACTGCATCAAAATCTTACAACCCCTAAAAGCCAGGATCGTAACCACAAATGCTGTTCCCCTACCTGGTCTCTTCTAATGCTCCAGCCTCGTTACAAATCTGAGACCTTACTGACAAACTCAGGTTGTCTAATATACCATGCACAGTTTTAGAATGACAGTACACATTCAGATTTTCCAATACTTGTAGTAATGTGGACACCTGCTGGAATATATCCACAGTTCCAAGGATTATGTTCCCAAAAAAGCCAAAATCAAGAAAAGATAGGCACACAAGTGGAGAGGCATCACAATATATTCCAGAAAGGCTTTATTCCACACAATAATGAACACCAGTAAAATGGAAGAGTCGTTTTCGTCCAAACCAAGTCAGACTTCATCAAATAACACACATCAAACTCACAAGTTCCTTTTAAAAATAAATTAAAAAAGTTTCATCCAATCATGTGAACCCAATTAATTAAGTTAATCAGAACCACATACTGAGTAGGTAAAATTCCACAGTTCCTTCAAAATGTTTCTTGTGAGATGTCAAAAATTTCACAAATACATTCACTAGTGTTGCTCATATTTTAAACATACCTTAAAACCACTTGAACAATTATAAAAATAATATACAAATAAGTTACTCAGGTAAAAAGTGACTCAGTAAAAAAGTTTTATGTAGAAACATTAAAAAAAAAAAATAACAGTTTAACACAGTATATCAATGCTACCATCTAGTGGCCAAAAGGTAAACCACATCCAAATGGCCAAGAGTTGAACCCGGGTCTCCTGCATGAGAAACAAGAATTCTAAAGTACATAAAGTGTAAGTTTATGATAG
The DNA here is from genome assembly GCF_019279795.1 of Protopterus annectens. Lineage (NCBI taxonomy): Eukaryota > Metazoa > Chordata > Ceratodontiformes > Protopteridae > Protopterus > Protopterus annectens. The sequence continues at coordinate 128,948,773 of NC_056737.1, forward strand.
ACTAACTGAGTGTCAATATAAGACATAAAAAAGCATAAAATGCTGTAACCATATAGCAACAATACCTAACTGTTGTAGTAAATCTACATAAAAGCACAATAAGTAATTTTTACTGTGCAATACAAGTTTAGCATAATTTGATGTTGGTGCACATTTTAACCAATAGGTTATAAATCACAGTTTAGCTGCTCTAAGTATTAAAAGAGGGGCAATGCTGGTATACTCGTTGAGCCCAGGTGGTCTCCCAGAATCAAGGGTAACCTGACAAAAAAGTTCCCGGTACTCAAGGTGAGCTTCCCAAGGGCCACCTCTAATGTCCATAGGAACTTGCTCAACCACAAAGAATACAAAATTAGCACCAGCACAAATCAAGGTGTGCCTATACAAGGCATTTTCCTCATTAGATGTCCTGATGTCATAGTAGCGCTCATATATACGCTTCCTCAGTCTACCCTCCATTTTCCCTATGTAAAATGCCTGGCATAGTGAGCAGGAAGCCAAATAAACAACTCCATTGGTATTGCAGTTGGAAAAAGCACTACTAATGACATCTCTTCCCCTACTTTGAATGTGTACTTTGTCACAGTCAACAATATACACACACTGTGCACTAGCACCACACTTGAAGGTACCAAATGTCTTACGTTTAGTCTCTCTAACAGGTGTGTGTGACTCAAACAGGTCCTTAAGATTCCTGCCCTTCCTAAATACAAAGTTCAAGGGTTCTTTTCCCAAGGTAGTCAAATCAGTAAAATTAAGGAATTTCTCCCATTCCCTGTAGATAGTGTGTCTTACTTCCTGTAATGGATGAAAATGACTCTTCCATTTGACTGGTGTTAATTATTGTGTGGAATAAAGCCTTTTTTTAATACATTGTGCTGTCTCTCCACCTGTGTGCCTTTCTTTACTTGATTTTGGCTTTTTTGGGCACACTTTCCTTGAAACTGTGGTTATTGGTTTGGTACAAGGTATGGAGAGTATTGAATCCTCACCTCCACTTCTGGGAGGAAGAAACGACGATACAGGGGAAACCAGAAGGTACTAGGCTATTTGCCCTATGACCTATACAAGCCTAGCCATAACAATTCCCTGGATATTTCTTCTCGCAATATTTACTTCCCTAGACCCCTGTCTAGCAGGGCAACTGACGTGATCCCCGGGGTGAATTTCCTATCTTCCATTCAATCGTCAGGGTTCCTTTTGAAGAGCGCCAAGGAGGCGCTCTGCTTGACATGTATGGGCAGTCTATTCCAGAGTATGGGGAGTCTCTGGGTCAGAAACCTATCCCTCCAGCATGTTTTGTTCATTGTGATGACAAGGTTTAGATCCCTGGAGCATGTAGTTCTGAGGGATTGGGATTTCTTTAAGTGCAGCATGTCCAACAGCTGAGGGTTTGACATGGCCTTGTATGTTAAGCAGAGATCGCCTCTGAGTAGACAATATGCCACAGAGTATAGCTTTAACTGTGTCCCACTTGTTGGAGACTTCTGCTGACATTACAGTCATATTCAGGCAAATCAGTTTGCACAGCTTCACAATATGCAGTCAACCCCAATATAACATCCCTTATACATGTTCTCCAATTGTTTATGTCAGGATGCTTATATCACAAAGATATCCACCTTTCATTGTTATGTCACCTTGTCTGACAGTCACATAATATACGTTTTCACTGTGTAGTCCGTACTGTACCATGTTGATATGTGATTAGTGTTCCTGCTATAACTGTCTTCCATATACATGCCCTCATCAGCTATACATTAAGGTGTTTCACCTATCCTCTTTCCCTGCGTTCATTCGTACAATTCATCTGTGTGTCCCTATTCAATACACACACTTCCCCTGATTGTTTATTTTACATGGGAATCCATGTACCATTACAAATCATTTAATTAGTGCTGCTGCTCACTGCGCAAACACATACACTTCCTACATGGAGTTTATTGAATCCTGCTCATGGTTTTGTCACGAGAAGTAGGCTGATTCTAAAATATAGAGTTGATTTCTTTACTGGAACTATATTTATTATGTTTAATAAACTTAATTTTGTGGTTCCTGTGGGTTGAGTGGATGACAAGTACTTCCTGATTCTGAGTCATGTGGTCCCGCATGCAGTAGGGGGATAAACAATTTGTAGTGGGTAGTCATGTTTTTTGTCTTTTGCAGTCGACTGCACACAAAACATAACATAGACTGCAGTGCAATTAACCAGTTACTCTTCAAGCAATCGGACAGTAAATTAATAAATAACTAAATGCATTTATATTCAAATAAAAGGTAAAAAAATAGAAATGGAAGAAGATAAGACTCCTTGTGAAGTGTGTAATTGTTGGGATAATAATACATTTCAGGTTGGAATAATGGATAAGGTGTTTACCTCACAGACACAAGTTACAGGGTTGGAGTATCACCTCTTAAAGGGAATTGGCTTGGCTTAAAATGGCCTGCTTATTTATATAGAGATGCAAACACACACATCTCTATCTATCTATCTATCTATCTATCTATCTATCTATCTATCTATCTATCTATCTATCTATCTATCTATCTATCATCCTCTAGTAAATAAGTAATAGTTATTTATTTAAGTTGTTTATTTGTGTCAGTAGTTACATCCATAAAAAATGTTAATTTCTTTAGTGTGTGCATATACAGGTGAACATATAACACACATATATATATATATATATATATATATATATATATATATATATATATGTGGTTCCACATTTCGAATTTCAGTATTTCGAAACTATAAAGTCGAACCATTCACAATCCCGAAATCCACAATCACGACTCACACAAACAAGAACATACATACACCATACACCACATAACACACACACCATTCTACCCACAGCCCCCAAACCACACAACCCTACACTACATGTAAGCAGGGGGGAAGCCCCCATGCACCCCCCACACCCCCCTACATATATATACCAACTATGAGATCACACATAATGAAAAAAAAAAAACAATCACACCACAGCATTCTACACTCACTCACACACACACACACACACACACACACACACACACACACACACACACACACACACACAAATACACATCACACATACACAAACACCAAAAATCCAACTCTCACACACCTCCCTACCCTTGCCCACACACACAACATACAAAAATACACACATACACTCACTCACCTTCAATTCCAGACACCATACCAGCCAAACACTTCACGTAATGTACCGGAAATGCATAAGCGCGGATTCGAAATATTCAAATTCGCTCTCATACACTTTTGGCATTCTGCAGTTTCATCTTCATGGTCTCGAAATGCTGAAATTGGAGATTTCAGCAATTTGAGATTATGAAGTGAAACTATATATATATATATATATATATATATATATATATATATATATATAGATAGATAGATATGTGTGTGTATGTGTGTAGGTGTGAATCTCTATATATTATATATAGTGCACGGGCTTGCACACACACAAACAAATTCATGCAGTGTAATTGTTACGTGTGTGTGTGTGTGTGTGTGTGTGTGTGTGTGTGTGTGTGTGTGTGTGTGTGTGTGTGTGTGTGTTGTGTTCCAGAAGAGAGAGAGATAGTCGGTTCTATGTTGCGGTACAATACCCAAAGAGAAGTGCAGGAAATGGAGATGAATGCTTATGTATATCACAGCCTATTAACTCTTCTATCTCATGCCACCTGATGTCTTGATGGATGGCTGATAAGGCAGACCAGGCACAGAGTAATGTGTTTGTGCAGATGACTGTATTGTGTGTGGGTGGCACATTACAGTGGTTGAATGGAGCAGATTTATTAAATGCTGTTTTCAGTATCTGAATTTGTTCCAACTGCCAGTCATTCATTTTTTTAATACAGATTTGCTAATTTACTTTATAAAATGTATGCAAATAGTTCAGGGTTGTTTCCATACATCCAAGTTAAATCTTTATTCCATTTTCACATTTATTTTTCTGATTGCCCTTTGTGTTTCATTTCAACCTGGCAGACAAGGAAAAGTGTATGTAGAAAGCCTTTGTAGTAAAGCAATGTGAAAAGTACCTTGCAGCAAAATAGTTTACATTTTTACTCATAATATTCCTTCTGTCATACCTTTACTTGTACAGCTTTTGCATATCTGCATATGCTTGGATTATTTATCTATGCTCTGTTTAAATATTCTACAGCAGTTGCACATGTCAGGAGTGCATTGTTTAAGTGTCTTTTGTATATTGGGTGAGAGCAATGACCTTGAGGAGTTGTTAATGGCATTTGGTTGCAGCATCTAGTTGCTCTTCATATTACACTGAGTCCTATATAAACTATATTTCCTTCTGTGAAAGGTTGAATGACCAAACAGCTTGTTTAATTTCTGTCTAAATAAATGACCAGTTTGGGAATCTGCCAAATTAGGTATCTGTTAACTAATTTGTGTGTCCAAGGAAAAGGTAGAAATAGCAACAAAATCTGCTTGCTTCAGAAGATAAAGGTATGTTGTGTCAGCACTTAGCATTTTTTATGTGTTTGAAAGGCCAGCCTTTCTCTTGGCTATTTCTCATATGATGTGTGTGGTGACTTTGTTTTTTTACATAGGCAGTACACCATTATCATTTAGTTCCTCGGATATGTCTTAAGTGAGGGGAATATTTCTGTGAAAATTGCAAACTTCCCCTATGCTTGTGCATCCTTGGAGGCTGTTTTATTGAATAAGGGAGAACATGGGTGAAACACCATGCATGCAACTTTGGGGGACTGACCTACTTCATTCAGGGCTTCCAGTTTAATTTTTTGAGGGTGGTTAGGATTTTACAAAACCATACAGCACTAGCGATGGGGTAAAGGAATGATCCTGTAACACAGTATGCCCTTCAGAGTTTGAACTTTACCATATTCTGAGCAGAATAAAAATACTAAAGGTAAATGGACTGCAGCACTGATGTTTATCCATTTACGTTTACTATCCTACTATAAGAACTGACCTTGTCAAACAGCATTTAGTGGATAGAGTTCTCCCCTGTGTGTGTCATATGATTTTCTTATACAGATTATCCTGTTTTAGGGGTAGTGGACGTGCACAGAGCCCCTTAATCACTGAAATTATTTTCTTTTTGCTGTTACGATTTGTAGATGCTATAATGCCTTTTCACTCTAGCTGCTTTTCATAAGAGAGCTCTTTTCTCTGACACAGATACACCAGCACCACTCAGAGGGAAACTGATGTAGCATCTCCACAATTTTCATCATAGCACTTGCTGTTATAGTGCACAAATAAAGAGTATTTTATTCTAGCATTGGTGGGAGCAGTGCACCTTCACTTAATGTACTGCGCTGAAAAGTCTGTCATGTTAGCCATTTTAAATAACTGCTGTATGTCTAACAGTGTCACTGATTTTAATGGTACTTCTGACACTTCTCCAGGTGTACATATGATGTTGAACGTGTACTTAGCATATAGTCAGTTAGCAATACTTCAGTTTATGCACCATTTTCTGGAAAGCAAGTAACTTGTATTGCAATTTTATTATTTTGTTGGTTACTTTGGTCTACCATTACCATGGCCATTTATGTGTGAGTCCAGAATTACTTGAAATTTTGTACTGCATCACCTTCTCTTTGATGTGATTGGTTTGTCCTTCCTTTCTTGGTAGTGCTGTTATCTTATCTATTTATTTATTTATTGGTCAATAGAAGTGCTATATACTGATTTCTAAGGTATACATGCATGCTTCTTTTAGTTTCAACTTCCCTTCCTCAACCACTGTATTAAGACCAAACCTTTTTGGTATGTTTTTCCCCAAAGCCTAAGACAGCTTTAGTTCCATTCTTCTTTGTGCATTTCCTGTTCTGCTACTAGTTCCTTGTTAGGTATATGTGATACAATCAAGCCCATCTCACAGAGCCAAACTCACCTGAGTAACTGATTGTTTTCTTTGGTACTGTAATGTCTCTGAACGTTTTCTAGCCAGGTTGGCCACAGAGTCTCCTTCCAGGTTGCATCAATTTTCAGCTCTTGAACAACTTAGTTCACTTGTGCTTCCCCAACTCCTCCTCTATAACCAATTGATCTTTCCCATAAAATCCTGCATCAACCTGACAAAATGCCCACCCTACAAAATTTAGTAATTCCATATTCAAATAATATGTCATTGCTCTCAAGTAACAGATTATTACAGGTAACAAAAGCCAACAATGCAGTTGGTGATTCTCTGTTCTCCAACTTCATATCTAAAAAATGGAACACTCTGACCCATAATGCAGAATCCTTTTCTTACTTAACAATGTTTAAACAAATGCTGAAAGCACATCTGGCAGATACTTGGCTATGCTCCTGCACCAACCCTGGTTAATTCACCTTCAATGTCTGAAGCTATCTAGTCCACTTTCATTAACTTAACTATCAAACTACTAACCATAGTGTTCCGAGACTGATTTCTCAAATCTGGCTCATTCCACTATACTATACATCTACCAGACTAAATATTTTCAGTGTACAATGTTTTTCAAACTGAAACTTATTAATATAACTACAAAATTACTTTTATCATATCCCTTGCAGATGAGTCTATATATTATGTTGATACCTATTATCCACAACATGGGGTCATCCCTGACAACTAAATATATAACTCCTAAACTGCATTTACTGTTACACTTTCTTTATTCACTGCACTGTGCATTGTATGTCGTTATCCTCCTATTTTTTCTAACTGTAAACTGAATAGTATTTGTATCTGGTATCTAGTATCACTTTATTGTACATTGTATGTTGTTTATTATCATTCTATGTCTCAAAGCTGTAATGTGAATTGTAACTATATCTGGTATTGTATCTTGTATGTGGAGCTCTTCTCCCAGGGTCTCCGCTGAAAAAGGACCTGTGTCCAGTTAGACTTTCTCAGTTACCAAGTGTAAAAATAAATAAATAAATAAATAAATAAAAGGTGTGACTGATTAAGTCACTTAACCAAACACTGCTCTGACATCAAGCCTGAAAGGAGGTCTTTGTGCATAGTAGGCTTATCTAGTTAACAAATATATAATATTATGTAGTCTATAAACATTATTCCACTAATTATGCACTATTGAGTTAGCGCTGTGAGACTACAACCTCCTGACCACTGTCTGTGCTATTGTGACTACATTATGTAGCCAATATTACTCTTCATCAGTGTTTTTTTTCCATCAGTTTTGCTGTTTTCTGCAGTCTATATTGCATTCATTAATCATTGACATATTAGCCTAAGATTACATCATTCATACTGCACCAAAATTCCATAATTCATGTTGCTTCAAAACCACTTGCTTTCTGTTGATCAGGTGTGTCTTTTACTGTACAGTAGGTACTAATGCTGCTGTGATACTGCCATTGCATTGATGCCATGTTTTTGTGCTATGTCTGTACTAACAAACAATGAGTTCTGTATTGTTTAACATTTTGTGCAACATGGACATGACCCAGATGCTACAGTTGGTGTAGCTTGACATAAACATAGGCTGTTATCATATTCAGTTGTAGGGTATGCATAGTAATTCACTACAAGAGTCTCACTTGATAAATCCAATGTGTGCAAAACTGTGGAATCATCACATGTGGGCTGTAATGCCATCACCAAAATATCACATCACAGTTAATAATGTGAAACTTGGTCTGTACTGCTGAGTTATGAATAGGAGAAAAATTGCTATGGCCTTTCTTAAGTGCTAGAGGTCGTATCAAAGTTGGATTAATTAAACATGTAGAGTGCTGGAGCACAGAGCCTATTGTGTGGGGCACTATCCCTACACATATAAAGCATATTAGATTTGTGCACTTCTGTACATGATAGAGTGTTGAAGTGCAAGTGCATTTTGTGGTTATGTCATTGAGATGTGCTGCCATTGTGCTGGTTCATATAGGTGGCATAGACAATGACTGATTCAGGAATCAAGTTTCATTATGAAGTACTAACTGCATGCAGATGAGACATGCATTATACTTTTAAGTGCCTTCATGTCTTGACATGGGGTATTGTACATTATGCTGCATATTTTCAGTAGTTTTGTACAGCATAGGAAATAACATAACAGCCAAGTACATCACACAGAACCATGTACCAAGAGGTGCAGCTGTTTTTATATGTACTATAACTGCAAACATTAGGACAGTGGTGACAATACAGTGAGACTGGCCTTGGAATATTATAATGAGGCTACAGATTCACTTGCTGATAGGGATTAATGGTTTGTTAAGGGCCCTGTAACAGATCCAAGCCTTGATAGGGATTAACAGTGTATTCAGGGTCCTATAACAGATCCAAACCTTGATAGGGATTAACAATTTGTTCAGGGCCCTGTAACAGATTCAAGCCTTGATAGGAATTAACAGTTTGTTCAGGCCCTGTAACAGATCCAAACCTGGTACAGTGTATGGGCCATCTCACAACAATAAGTTCCACTGGGTTGTTTCTGTGGCAGGCTGGTCTGCATATGGGGATGTGGGACACTCAGATAAACACATAGCTGGCTTCAAGCACCAGTGAACATAGTCCTGGGAGGCCCCCAACTGCAACAAGCTATCTTATATTGATATTTTGTATCATGTTTGTCAAGGTAACAAAAGCTAGCTCAGCAGTTTTGTGTACTTAATAAACCAATCTCCTTTAAAATTCAAAGATATATTTGGTTAATCCTGCTGGTGGAAATTCACTAAAACTAACATCATAGCCAGTTTTAGACACTTGTAATAGTTATGACTGATTGGGCCCTTCCAATCATCCTTAACTGTGTGTGGACCCCAAAAAAACTTGCTGGTTGGGGAAAATGTGGAGAAAAAATATTTATTTTCTGATTATACTCTTATCTGAACATGGTTGTTAGGATAAAACTGATAATCAGTGAATGGACATGAGCTAGGTAAGTGCTAGAAATCAGCTGTCCAAAATGACAGATCTCAGTACTTAGCTTGGATTTTAAGAATAACTGATGCTTCTGATTTTCTGAGTTACGTTTTCAGGGAGATACTGGCAGAATACCAGATACTATAACTGTCAACTTCAAAGCCAAAAATAATAGTGGAATTGTAGATCAGTGTGCGTGATATACCTTTAAGAAGCTTTTCAGTGAGTCAGCACATGCATATACGTACTGAGCATGTGCAAGCAAGTGTGCCACTTTGAGTGAGCAGCCAGAGTGTGAGCATGCAAGTATGTAGTCAGTCGGTTAGTTATATAGTCCATTTAAGTTCAATGCTCCTACCATCCATCCTGATCTATTTGTATGCAACAAACTACTTAAATGAACACTTAAGCCTCAATGTGTTCTTAATGCATATAAAAAGAGCGACATGGTGTCAGAATGGGATCCAGAGTTACAGCCATGAGGCAACTTGTTACAGTTGGAGGAATATACAGGAGTGGATCATTCCCTACTGCTCTTATGACTCACAAAACAAGTCAGAAACAAATTACAGGTACTGAAACTTGCTTAAATGATTTCTTTTGCTACAAATATAAAATTAAGCACTCAGAATCCTCAAAACAAATTTCTTATGAAACAAAATGTCCAAAACTGCAACATATTGATAAAAATATTCAAACTAGTTATTAAAACATTTGAAACGTTATCCAAATTGCATAAAATGTACAAAAAAATGAAAACGACTATTTTTTCACTATGTGCTACTTTTTGTATTAACTAAAGCTATGCAAAGTGTTTGCAAGTGTGTGTAGCATTACAGTGCAGTTATTTCACAAAGTACAGTAATTTCAAAGAATATTTCACAAAGTGCAGTTATTTCAAAGCATATTTCACAGAGTACAGCATTTCAAAGAGTTTATTGTGCATTTGAATATTATTACAAGTACCTGTTGTGTGTGAATGTTTGTACAAGGGCCAATTTTGCATTGTGTTTTATAGTCTGTGGGCATGGCAGAAAGATTTTGCAGACCCTTACTGCTTATGTTTCATAACAGTATTGCAGAAAATTGGAGAGTGTTTGAGCAGGAATATGATATTTTCATACAAACTGCTTTTTCTGACAAAGATGCACACACAGAGGCCTTTATTCTGCTTAATTTAGCTGGTTCAGAGGCCATTTAAAGAGAATGTTCATTTGTGTATGTACCTGCTGTGTTTGCCAGGGAGGGGGAAGACCATCATGTAGTGGTACCAGCTGAAACAGGGGAAGACCTCGAGTGCTTAAAACATAAATTTAGAGAAATGTGTAAACCCCAAATGAATACTATAGTGCAAAGGAATTTATTTTACACAGGATCAAAAGCTTGGTGAAACTTTTGCAGCATATATAACTGACTTGAGAAATAAGGCTAAAACTTGCAGATTTGGTGATTTGAGAGATGAGTTGATAAAGGAAGGCTTTCGTGTGGTATTAATAATGACACAGTGAGAAAGATTTTGCTTTGAGACAGTGATTTAATGTTAAATAAGGCCATTGAGATTTGTCAGATATATGAACTGACAGAAAAGCACACAGATATGCTTACAAATGAGAATAGCTGCAGAAGGCACAGTGACAAAGCTCATGCTGGTAGTATGCAGCACATGGTTAAAAGAAACAGGCCTAAGCACATGGCAGCTACTGCAGGTCTTGCAACAGTCCCTGGGAAACTGAGTCTTTCCAACAAATTCCAGAGTATCCTCAGTGAAGCATAAGGGTGAGTCAGCAAAGTCAAAACAAGTGCCCCTACCCAGCTTCATAGTCAACTGTCGCAATTGTGATGGAAATCACAAACTCAAATGAGAAAAATGCTTAGCTTTTGGTTAGCAGTGTCATTCTTGCAATAAGTGGAACCATTTCAAAAGGTTTTGTGAATCAACTAAGGCATGTTCTTTTATTAAAAGAGCGTATTCCAATGGGCAAATTGATAAATTAAAAAGCTGCAACCCTATTTCTTATGTTGATGGTGTGTCTGTGTTTGGTGAAATAGTTAATGCAGTAGATTTGTGGGCAGAGAACAAAATCTTTTGTACTGTTTGGATTAATGGGAGTCCTGTAGAGCTCAAAGTAGATACTGGCTCAAAATGCAATATTATGTAACATTTCCTAGAGTAAAAGCTGCAGAACAACTTGATTTGACAAAGTGTGTGAAGCTCGTTGCTTATGGTGAAGAGATTCAAACCAAAGGCTCAATTGTGCTTTCATGTTACTCTGCTGGGAACAGCTATGACTTGCAATTTTCATAGTCAAGAGACATGTGCAGTCATTATTAGGTCTCACAGACAGTTTGAAAATGGGAGTGCTTTCATTTAATAAAGTAGTTTGCCATGTAAGCCTGCATGACAACAACTTAAATTTCACCCAGACTATTTTTTCTAAGTATGCTGATATTTTGCAGACAAACAAGGCAAACTGCCCATTGTGTACTCTATGAAGTTAGACCCAGAGGTCAGCCCAGTTATCAGACCAGCATGGAAAGTTCCAGTAGTAATGCAGAACAGAGTCAAAGCCGAGCTAGACAAAATGGTGCAACTAGGAGTAATTTGTCCTGTAGAAGAACCTACTGAATGGGTATCCTCCATGGTAGTAGCTCATAAGAAAAGCTCAGATGACGTTAGAATTTGTATTGATCCAAGAGATCTGAGCAAAGCATTAAAAAGGCCTCATCATTCAATGCACACAGTCAAAGAGGCTTCTTCCCTCATGCCAAATCCCAGTGTTTTTTTCTGTCTTAGATGTAGAGTTCATTTTGGCAAATTTTGCTTAACCAAAAATCTTCATTGTTAACCGCATTCAGTATGCCATTTGGAAGATACAAATTTCTGAGAATGCCATTTGGAATAAATTCTGCCAGTGAAGTCTTTCAGCATACAATGAAGCAATTTTTTTTCAGGCTGTCCATGTGCTATTATAGTAGATGATATTCTAGTAGTAGGCAATGGTGAAGTCAAACATGACAGAAACCTCAAGAAAGTTCTGGAAAGGGATTGTCAAGTGAATCTTAAGCTGAATCCTCAGAAGTGCAAATTCAGGCTACGAGAAGTTACTTATGTTGGTCACTTGTTTACCATTTCAGGCATACAACCAGATCCTTCCAATCAAACAACAATTCTTGAGATACCAGCTCCAAACAATGTCCAAGCCCTACAATGTTTTCTTGGCATAGTTAACTATCTACGCAAGTTCATTCCAGGTATAAACACCTTTCAGCACCATTATGAGAGCTGACACTCAAAGATGTAATTTGGTCATGGTCAGAACAGCACCAAAGAGTATCTCATAACCTGAAATGTAAAATTGCTAACCCACCAACTCTCAGCTACTATGATGTTCACAAATCAGTTACTCTTTTCTGTGATGCTTCTAAATTTGATCTTGGTGCAGTCATCCTTCAAGAGGTAGACGAGTAGCCTATGTATTGCAAACTGTTACCCAGACCGAGATGCAGTATGCCCAGATTGAGAAAGAGCTTTTGGCAATTGTATTTGCAGGTTTGAAGTTTCATGATTATATTTATAGTTGACCTATCCAGATTGAAACTGACTACTAATCTCTTGTTACTATTTTGAGAAAGCCTATGCATTCATCTCCAGCTAGACTGCAACGTATGATGTTGAAATTGCAAACATACAATTTCAGTCTTGTCTATACAAAAGGAAAACTCTTTCATCTTGTTGATACTTTATCCAGATCACCCAGGAAAAAACACATAACAGCATAACAATGAGCAACTTGATTTTGAGGTCATGGAAGTGAGAAATTTTTCTTCCACAAATCTTGATGAGCTCAGAACTCACACAGCTTCAGATCCAGTTCTCCAGAAGCTAAACCTCTTTATCAGTTGAGGATGGCCTTCAAAGCAATCTTGATTACCAGTAGAAGTGCAACCATATTTTCCACACAGAGATAAGATTTTGTCAGACAATGACATCATCATGAAAGGTCCTAAGGTGATTGTTCCAACATCCTTACAACTAGAGTATATTAAGATTTTGCATAGTGGCCACCCAGGAACTGATTCTACCAAAAGAAGGGCAAGATGCCTAGTATTTTGGCCTTCTGTGTCAAGAGATATTGAGAAAGTACTTTCATCTTGTTCAGTATGTAATAGTACAAAGCCGCATCAACAAAAAGAACCACTTCAATTAAGCCGGATTCCTGAACTACCTTGGTCAACAGTAGTCACAGATATCTTTGAGTGGAATGGTCAACAGTACTTGGTGTTAGTAGGCTCATATTCAAATTGGTTTGAAATTGACCTAATTCCCAACCTAACTTCCAGTACTGTCACTACTAAGTTGAAGTAACATTTTTCTGTCCATGGTAGTCTTCTGCACAAAGTTATTTCTGACAATGGTGCACAGTTTACAAGTTAGCAGTTCAATAAATTTGCAGAAGAGTGGGACTTTGTTTGTATTACGTGTAGTCCTGAATACTCTCAGTCAAATGGCTTGGCTGAATGTGCAGTTCAAAGTGTAAAATTAGCTGTTAGAGAAATCCAGACATGACAATACCAGTGTTTTTTCTCAACTTGTTAAATCTCAGAAACATTCCTTGTGATAAACATCTTGGTTCACCTGCCCCGAGACTTATGTTGAGACAAACCAGAACCACACTACTAATCAGCAGTAATTTATTGGTTTTAAGTGCTAAAACCAACAAAGCCATAAAAGCCCAACTGTTGAAAAAGTGTTTGTCCCAGAAATCTTACTATGATAAAATTATGTTCTTTACAAAAAGGAGAGATCGTGAGGATGCAGATGTCAAAAGGTTTTCATCGCATTGGATTTGTGAAAAGTTTGTTTCAAGAGCTGAGATCATACTTTGTGGAATCAGAAGGCGTGGAATTCAGACAAAATTGAAGCATTTGTTACCAGTGTCCGAATCGGTGTTACAGAATCTTGCCTGTGACAAAGATTCTAGTTCTTAGAGTGACTTGCCAGTGTTCCCGTTCCAGAGAACATTCCATCAGCAATCCCCATTCCTGAGAAAATCCCTGAGACTCCTGAAGTAAAACATTCCCCAGTGACTGTCCCCATTGCTAAACTCAGTTCTAACTATTATGTCATGAGATCAGGTTGCATCTCGAAATCTAGTTCGAGATGCACGGCAACCTGGACATGACTGTTGTTTTTCTTTATTAGTGTCTGTAAAATTGCATGCCTATTGAAATGTTATTGTTTATATGACACAGCTCAGTAAAGAGGGAGGATATAGATCAGTGTGTGTGATATACCTTTAAGAAGCTTTCCAGTGAGTCAGCACATGCATATACGTACTGAGCATGTGCAAGCAAGAGTGCCATTTTGAGTCAGCACTCAGTGTGAGCATGCAAGTATATAGTAAGTCAGTTAGATAGTTTGTTTAAGTTCAATGTTCCTGCCATCCATCCTAATGTAGTTGTATAAAATAAACTACTTAAATGAACATCCAAGCCTCAATATCTTTGTAATGTACAGAAGAAGAGAGACAGGAATAATGGCTCAAAATCAAGAACACTTTTTTAAAAGTTACTCTGACTGACTTAGGTCAATAGAATAGCACATTTTGCATCAACATGTATTTTTTTGACAATAAGAAATATGAAACTCTGACATCTGGATTTATTGACTGCCTGTAATCTTGAATGATTTACCAGCAAATTTAACTTTTTTTATAAGGGACAGAGCAAAATTCTGAGGCAAAAATCAGGGAATTCTGTGAAATCGTGGACAGTGATAGGTATGCAATACTCCTCAATGAGGTAAATGAAAGTGACTTACACCTGCTTTGGTTTAACTGCTAAACAACAGTCACTGATCTGGTGTGGCAGTATTAATTTTGCATAATGTGTGGCTATTTGCTGAAACAAGTGCAAAACTAGTGTTGTCGTGGCTCCTGTATGAGTGTGTGTGTGTGTGTGTGTGTGTGTGTGTGTGTGTGTGTGTGTGTGTGCGTGCGTGCGTGCGTGTGTGTGTGTGTGTGTGTGTGTGTGTGTGTGTGTGTGTGTGTGTGTGTAGGGGGGGGGGCATGTATGCATGCATGAGTGTGTCTGTGTCTGTATCTGTGAATGTAAGAGTAACAAGCCGGCTATAATTTTTCACTTTCATCAGCATTGCCGTTACACTTGTATGTGTATGTGGAGGGGGCATAGTTGCAGTGTATTTAAGAGTAACAAACTGGTCGTATTTTCTTTCATTTAGCATCACAGACATACACCTTATACATGATAGCCAGAAGTGAGCAACTCACACAAATAAATATGAACTGTAGGAATATCCACTAAGAGAGGGTCCTATTCATGTTTGACACACGATATAGAAACTCTCTTCCATTTAGCAACATAGGATCTTCTGGTCTCCTGTCTGTGTGTGCATTTATCCATCAGCTTTTGTAAACCTCAGCACCTCAAAAACATGCACCACATGAAATGTAACTCATCCCTGTCACCTGAAAGTGAATGTGCAGTGTTTATATGTATGTATGTATGTATGTGGGTATAAAAAATATTACTGAGTTTTTTACCTGCATACATACACACACGCACACACAAAATAATTCCTGGTCCATACATAACTCTTTTGGTTAGCAGTAAAAAAGGAGTTAAAAAGTAATTACATTTCAGAAGTTAGGTATAAAATGCATCGCAGAGCAGTCAGACAAGTAGAATGTCTAAAAGTCTGTTGTCCCACACCCCACACTGTAAATTGGATTTTAAAGTAGACTTAGTAGTGGCCTCTGCCCTCAGATGACCCCATTCTAGAACCAGCCCTGCTCAGATGTGTGTTCAGAAGGTTGCTGTAGGTTGTATAGGCGACAGAGGATTGTGTGGTCATTATTTCTTTAATTTGCATCACAATCAAACCTTGGAGGTATGCACAGAAGTTCATTATAGCATGTGTTTGGGCTAGGGAATGTGTGGTCAACCTTAGAGGTATGCACAAAAGGTCATTATATCCTGTGTTTGAGCTGAGTGGCCATTGTTTCTTTTACTTTTCACACAGACCTCAGAGGTGTACAAAGAAAGCAACTAAAGCTAGTGTAGAGGCAGAGTACTGTCTAGAAGCAACAAAGTGGAATACATTACTGTAATCATTATTTTTCACTTTCCCTACAATCATACATTAGGTACATATGTGGCTGCCTTTTGGGGATAGGGGTGAGGAGTGAGGAGGCATGCTATGTATATGTATGACAGTAGTCACTTGAAATGTATACCTGCAGACTTTTGAACCTCTGCTTTCATCCCAATCTAACATCAGAGAGTTGCACAGGCAGTAACTGGCTTTTTTTTTTTTTGGAGGGGGGGGGGCGAGTAGAGAGGCAGGCAGGATTTGTGCATCCTAACAACAATTGTCTTGTTAGTTTATTGTGAGCTACTATTTTTCCAGCTTTGAACATTAAGCCTTGACCATAACTTATGTCTTCCCTAAAAAATACACTGAAATTCTTTTCTTGCTCATTATTTTTTTTTCAGGCCATCACTGGATTAAAAGATTGGGAAATGATCTAAAATGCATCGCAGAGCATCTATAGGACTGTGGCTTCTGGGGATCCCGAATTAATTGAGTTATTTCTTAAACAGTTATTACTATGTTGTCTTGATTAGGAAAGGTATGTTAAAAGAATGTAAAAAAAAATCTAAATTTGAACAGCAACAGTGAATTTCTTTCCTTAATTACAATTTCTGTTCAAGCCATCACTGGATGACAAGGTTGTATAAAAAAAAAAAAAAAAAAAAAAAACTTTAAAATGAACTTCAGAGCATATTGAAAATCATGGCTTCTCGAAAAAGCTGAGTAAGGCAAAATGTGAGAAAAGGAAGAAAAAAGTAATGTGCATAACGTGGGGAGTCCGAGATAGGGGGAAAACAGAGAGGTGCAGTGTGTGTGTGTGTGTATGTTTGTGTGTGTGTGTGTATGTGCACGCGCGAGCGCATTTGTGTGTGTGTGTGTGTGTGTGTGTGTGTGTGTGTGTGTATGTGTATGTGTGTGTGTGTGTGTGTGTGTGTGTGTGTGTGTGTGTGTGTGTGTGTGTGTGTGTGTGTAGGAGGGAGTGAAACCATATTTCACTTATGTCTATCCCTGTACATATAGTTGCTACAATGTATCATTGGTGAAAGTGAATGTCATCTTTGAGATTGCTCAACATAATGTGGTACACAGGCCTGTCATAGTGTAAGAGCATTGTAGCTACAGTTTAGACTGTGCAAACTGCTCCTGTTAATCTGCTGCATGAATTAAAATGTTGCTTAGGAGAGGGTAGCAGTGACAGGTCAATACGTAGACTGAAGTGCCCAAGGGGTTTCCAACTTGACATTTCCTGGCAACCCCCAAAATGTTAGCCCCAGCCCTAGATAAACAGTATGAAGTAGTCAAACAGCTTCAATAATGGCATTATGTAGATCCAATGGATACATTGTTAGTTAGCTGTAATCCTGAATTTATATCACTGCTTGTAATTTATTTAGTTTATTTTGTCATCTAGTTACTGTTATTTGAAGCTTATGAGATTTCCCATTATTAAAGTATTATGGTGGTGCTGCAGTAGCGTTGTCGCCTCACAGTAAGACGTTGTCCTGTTCATTTCTTAGCTAGAGTGTCTTCTGTGTGGAGAAATGCATGAATGGGCGTACCTTCGTTGAAGGTTGTGCATCAGGGCTGGCAACTCGGCACGTAAAAATCTACTGCTAATCATTAGTGGACCAGAGTTCCGCTGTGGTGACCCCTAACCCGGAAAAGCTGAAAGACACAACAACAACAACAACAGTATTATTTTCCATTCTGCTATAATTAGCCACCATTATTTACTGTCTCAGTTGTTGATGGCTACTCCATTTGTGCTGCTGTTAACTGTATTCTTCTTTCTTTGCGTCTTGAGTCTGTCTACCTTGAGACAAAGTTTGGGTACTTGATCCACTAAAATCAACTCTGCTATGCACTGTATACAGTTTCTTTGAAATCAAGGCTGTCATCCTCTTTAGGCTGAGAGAGGTTTTTCAGCATTACTCTCATTTTTCCTGTGTCAGGCCAGCCAGCTGACATGAAGCTGCTCTATCCTGTGCTAGCTGCATTGACCTTTGCTCATTCAAGAGGAAGGAAAAGGGGTAACAGCTGAAAGTATTTTCATTTTCTGATGGAGACTTTAAGACATTCTAGCCCTACCTCATTTTTCCTAAGTGTAGGCATGAAAGGACCTGAAATTCATCTCAAATTCTTCAATAGCAAGCATTCATGTGCCCATAATGTGCTCTGAGCAAACCTTTCTAAACAGGCAAGGTTTCATACACTTTGTACCATTCCCTCCCTGCTAAGAGAAGCATACTGGTGTAGACTGGTAAAATGCCACGCCACACTCAAGGTTAGCTATCTAATACCTCATGTACCAGTCCCTCCCTGCTAAGAGAAGCATGCTGGTGTAGACTGGTAAAATGCCATGCCACACTCAAGGTTAGCTATCTAATACCTCATGTACCAGTCCTTCCCTGCTAAGAGAAGCATACTGGTGTAGACTGGTAAAATGCCACGCCACACTCAAGGTTAGCTATCTAATACCTCATGTACCAGTCCCTCCCTGCTAAGAGAAGCATACTGGTGTAGACTGGTAAAATGCCACGCCACACTCAAGGTTAGCTATCTAATACCTCATGTACCAGTCCCTCCCTGCTAAGAGACGCATACTGGTGTAGACTGGTAAAATGCCACACCACACTCAAGGTTAGCTATCTAATACCTCATGTACCAGTCCCTCCCTGCTAAGAGAAGCATACTGGTGTAGACTGGTAAAATGCCACGCCACACTCAAGGTTAGCTATCTAATACATCATGTACCAGTCCCTCCCTGCTAAGAGAAGCATACTGGTGTAGACTGGTAAAATGCCATGCCACACTCAAGGTTAGCTATCTAATACCTCATGTACCAGTCCCTCCCTGCTAAGGGAAGCATGCTGGTGTAGACTGGTAAAATGCCATGCCACACTCAAGGTTAGCTATGTAATACCTCATGTACCATTCTCTTCCTGCTAAGAGAGGCATACTGGTGTAGACTGGTAAAATGCCACACCACACTCAAGGTTAGCTATCTAATACCTCATGTACCAGTCCTTCCCTGCTAAGAGAAGCATACTGGTGTAGACTGGTAAAATGCCACGCCACACTCAAGGTTAGCTATCTAATACCTCATGTACCAGTCCTTCCCTGCTAAGAGAAGCATACTGGTGTAGACTGGTAAAATGCCACACCACACTCAAGGTTAGCTATCTAATACCTCATGTACCAGTCCTTCCCTGCTAAGAGAAGCATACTGGTGTAGACTGGTAAAATGCCACACCACACTCAAGGTTAGCTATCTAATACCTCAGCTGAAACTCAAATCTGTATGATTGGATATTGAAAGCTATACAAACATTTTTGAAGTAATGTCCAATTTATTTCTATTATGAATTAATAGCTGTATATAGGGAGCTCTAGGAACTAAATTAAATGGAATGGCATATTCATCAAGATATCCTAGCTTATGGATGGTTATTAACAAGACAGAAAGAACAGAGATGGCATTATTTAATGCAAGCACTGTAAGATGGGATTCTAATATATTATGTGCACACTGGTGGTATGTCAAGGGAATGACACTAATACAGCTATTGAACACTGTATTGCTAATCACTTAGGTGGTATTGGATGAATGAAGCATGGGCTTCTTTCTGAGAATTTTTACCAAAAAGCATGGGAAAGATAGAGGTATAATTTTTTGAAAAAAGTTGTAAAAATGTTTTGTTATCTTTGTATTTTCCTTGAAAATTGTTTAAATCAATACTGGTATGCTGCACTGAGAATGGCATGATAGGACAGTGAATAGCATTGTCAGCTCACAGCAACAGATACTGCAGTTTGGATTTCAGCTAGTGCGTCTTGTGTATCTGTCAACTTCTTATGTCCTTGCTGCATTCTTGTGTGTTTGTCAAGGTAATCCATTTTCCTCCCATATCCTAAGAGCATGAAAGAGGTCAATTGGTGACTCCAGTTGTCTGGGAATATCATGGGTAGTGTGTACATGATAAGAAGAAAGGCCTGGCAATCTGCTTCTGTCCCCTGTTTGCTTAGTAATCCCTATGGATGGTGACAGCTGCTCATCAAGTTGCTATAGAGATTATACAATTTGATGTGACCAACCAAGGTTGGATGCATGCTTGGCTGAGTGAGTCCCTTAGCAACTTTAACATCCTCTTTGACCAATATGCAGATAGACAAACTGAAAATTGGAGTAACAGTGCATTGCTGGAGACTTAGATTTGTTTGATTGCAGTAATTTCTTTACAAAATCTCCCACAATTCTTTAAATCAGGGGTGTCTCTTGCTATAGCAGTGCAGGACTGCAGCCCCCCCCCCACCTGTAGAAAGAAGAAAAAAACAAATCACAAGTCCCGGAACTCCATGCATGCATGCCTGGAGTTCCTGGAACTCACAGAAATCCAGACTGCTGTGTCAGCAGTCTGGATAGGGGGAAGGCATCTCTGCCCTGCAGATGCCCAGATGTCTGTGCAGTGACGACCACATAGAACAGAAGAACTCCAGATTGCATCATCTGCAGGCTGGAGCTGACTGTCACGGGGAAACCAGCCATTATCTTAGTTGAGCCTTCTCATGGGGAAACCAGCCATTAGCTTGGCTGGGACTGAGGATACTGGAACACTGAATGTGATTGAGAACACTCACTGAATTTAGGTACTGTGTATAGCCATTACCTTTGAATGGGAGTGTGTGTGTGTGTGTGTGTGTGTGTGTGTGTGTGTGTGTGTGTGTGTGTGTGTGTGTGTGTGTGTGTGTGTGAAATGTCCCAGCTGCTATATACTGGTGGCTAGTTAGAACACATGGTGGTGGGTAGAGAATACCTCAGTCTTGAATCCTGTACCTTGGGTGCAGGTGGCAAGGGCCTGAATTCCCTACCCACCATCATTTGTAAAAAGTTTGCAGATTTTTGCCTCATATTTGTTCTGATCTGTTCCTCATAAAATCTGTGGTTTCTGTATATTTGTTTCCTTACACAGTCAGTGGTGCAGTGGTAGCATTATTAGCTAACAACTATAGGTTCTCTGGTTTGATTCTTGGCTAGGGTGCTGTCTGCATGTCCTTGGAGTGTTTCTCCCTGGATCTCTGCTGAAAATTGGCTTTTGTTCCAAGTCAGACTTTCCCGGTTAATTAATGTTAAATAAATAAAAATGACAGGCATTTGAATTTCAGACTTCATATTCTTCAGAAAGTACACGGTAACACAAAACCTTTTATTCTAGCAATTTTCTAAGTTTATAAGATGGATATTTGAAATTTGTCCCTATTTTTGGGACTGTATTCCCCAATTATTGGCTTCATCCAGGTTTTTTTTGTGCTAAGGTTGAGAGCTATGGTGAGAACTGAATTCACTGAATATACTTGGGGGCTGTATTCCCCCATTATTGGCTTTGTTCAAATGTTTTGTGCTAAGAGGTTGACAGCTATGGTGAGAACTGAATTTACTAAATGATGGCCATTTAAGTTTCAGTCTTCCTCTCTTTTACAAAATGGCTAATTTGGCATAGTGGTATGTTGGTCTGATTGTTTTGCACATGGTCTTGGGTTTAAGATTTGGCAGTAAAATGTATGGTGGTAACAGAGCATTTTTTTCTAGCAACTTTCCAACATTATACAAGCAATGTTTAAAATGTGTCCCTGGTTTTTGGGCTTTTGACCCGCCCCCATAAATGTTGGCTTTTTCCAGATTTCTTGTGCTGCAAAGTTCAGAGATCCAGCTCAGTGTTAAGTAGAGTCTACAAGGAGCTGAGAGCTGCAGGGGAACAAAAGTTAAGTGCTGCTTATGGTGAGTCTGCTAGCATTGTTAATAGCACAGCAGGTAGTGTACTTGATTTGGATGTAGAAGGATGTGGGTTCTACTACCACAGTAGGTAGGTGCATTGCTGATACTGTACTGTGTTGTAAAGGGGGTGGATGCTGCAGTCCTTTTTGGTGAAGATACCTAGTAACTATGATCCTGTTATCAGTTTACCATCCATTCCCTATTGCAATATTACTAGCTTATTTTTTAATGCAACATAGGCAATGTATTCCTCAAGGGCAACAGGCACTTTATTTGTAGATGAAACAATGAAATAAAAAGTTGTTTGCTAGCAGCAACCTCTTCATTAGTTACAGATTTCTTTAATATGGAATTATTTAGATGACTTTTACTTCTTCAGAGAGTGTGCATATTTACTGATACTGGTGGGCTGTATAAGTTTGAGTAGACTTTTATGATGGAAATGTTCTGAATTGGGCAGTTTTGTCATTATTGGCGCATGCATTTTGTTTTATTGTTTACTGGAAAAATGCTCAAAACAATAAATTTAAAATGGTCTCTAACAACTGTACTGTATTGTACAAGGAATATAATTGAATACAATCAGGAAAGTGTATCAAAGAGCATGTGTATGTTTCGTGTGCAAGGGGTCTGTGATTTGAAAACAGCCCAAAGTTAATCTTTATCTGCCACTAGCAAAAAGTATTTTTTTTTGAATGTGGGTTTCAATGCTGTTTCAATGAATGTGAGGTTCAAGGGCAGAGAAGTTTTAATGCTAAATCTATTTTCATTGTGAGACTGCATTACTTTGTTTAGCAGATATCTATTAATGTTTGTGCTGTAAAATGTAAAATAAAACTTTCAAATGAAATCCAAATCATCACAGAAGTAAAGCAGTATGCACATTACAGTGTTTATGGTAAATGGGGCAAATTAACCAAGGAATGGGACATTGGAATGGCTTCAGGGGGGAGGCTCCATTCGGCCATGATTTTGTGAGGGGAGGACAGCAAACTCAAAGACAGCGCCAGCTGAGCTATACCTCTCAACTGTCCATATTTTTGCAGAATGAATAGATTTTTGCTTCTTATTTTTGGTTTGTTCCTCATAAAATTTGTGGTTTTCTGGCAAGT
Organism: Protopterus annectens; assembly: GCF_019279795.1. NCBI lineage: Eukaryota > Metazoa > Chordata > Ceratodontiformes > Protopteridae > Protopterus > Protopterus annectens. The sequence continues at coordinate 128,971,639 of NC_056737.1, forward strand.
CATTTAGAAATGAAGTCACTAAATAATGACATACATTAAGTTTCAGATGTCATAACCTTCAGAAAAATGCATGCTAAAGCAAGACCTGTTATTCTATCAACTGTCTTAAGTTTATACAAGAGCAATTTTTAGTACTATTTGTATGTTCCCCCAATATATTTGGCCTTGTCCAGATTTCCTGCATTAAGAGGTTGAGAGGTACGTGCAAATACATCGCTTTATAGAATTAGGAATATCCAAACCTCTCAAGTGTTTTCCCAATTTTGGCTCAAATTGCTTCTCTCCCCCTAATGATCCCTCTGCAAAATGGCAATTTTAGAAGAAAATGTGAAGGGTTTACAATTATAAATAACTGTAATGATCAGAGTTATAGATTACTTTTATTTCGGAAATGCATGTAGATTCTCTTATTTTGTCAGCTGCTCATGTTAACTGTATTTATTTTTATTTATTTTATTTTATTTTACATTTGTTGACTGGGCTGGTCTAACTGGATATATGTCCATTTTCAGTAGAGGCCGGGGAGAAAAGCATCAAGCATGAAAGTAAAACAAAGTTAACAATATATAACAATAATATAACAAAGACATGTAAAAAAAACAGTACAGTGGTAGCATTGGTTAAAAGCAAAAATATAGTGATGTAATTATAGAATATAGACATTATGCTAAAAATTAAATTAAGTAGAACAAGACAGGTGTACTAAACATAAAGTGGGTATGAGCACAACAGAGTAAAGTCCTTATGATTTATCCTCTTACAATGAAAAAAAGAAACAAGATTAGGAGGCCTAGGTTAGAGGCCTAAGTTAGAAGGGTAGGGAAAGGGGTATGAGTAGGAGGGGAAATAGATTTCAGTCTGGGTTAGCACAGGGGCAAAGCCACTGAGTTTTAAGATGTTCTTTAATATGTTTTTTTGAATAGAGAAGTAGAAGCTAGGTTAGATAGTTCAGGAGGGAGCTGATTCCAGTTTTAACTGTAGTTTTTGAAAAAAGTGAATCACCAGCTTTGTTGTTAGATTTAATTGAGGAGACCAGGAGTTTATTAGCAGAACATAGTGTAGCTAGATTTTTATATGGTGAAATCAGATTAGTGAGGATAGGGGTATTATTGGGGTGGTATAGGATCTTTTGAGTGATAAGTAACTGTTGACAGAATATGTGGTTCTGCAATTCTAGCTATCCTAGTTGTTTGAGGTTAAGACAGTGGTGAGTTTTAAAGGGAGTACATGTAATGAATCTAGCTATGCTATTATAACAGGTAGAAAGTTTGGAGATGTTGTTTTTTGATAGGTTAGTATATATATAGCAGAGGCGTAGAAAAGGGTAGAAATGAGGTGGGTCTGGGCGATAGTTTTCCTGGTTGTGGGGGTAAGGAAGGGTTTGATTCTATAGAGAGTACCAAGTTTTTTGTTAACAGATTTTATGGTGGCATTAATATGGTCATCGTAGTTAAGACGATTGTCAATTGTAACACCTAGTAGGTGGGTGGTAGTATCTGGGGTTATGTTAGTAGCATTGTTAGAGGTTATAGAGAAGAATGGTGTGGATGATTTTTGAGTTGGAGTAAAAAGCAGTTTTGTTTTTTTGGGATTAAGGAGGAGGCAATGTTTCATGGACCAGTTTTCAACATTTTGGAACACAGTTTGGGTGAGGGACTGAAGGGAGGCTATGTTCTTAGCAGTACAGGTGGCCTGAGGTATGTTCATGTGGAGGTCATTAATAAATAAGGAAAAAAGAAGGGGACCTACGATAGAGCCTTGTGGGACTCCAATATTTACTGGGAGTAATGAGGACAGATTGTTATCCCAAAGTACTGCTTGCTGTCTGTTTTGAAGATAACACCTAAACCATTGTAATGCTTGTGGATCAAGAGAATAGGACTTTAGTTAGTCTAGAAGTAAGTTATGGTTAACCATATCAAAGGCTTTTGACAGGTCAATAAATAGTGCAGAGGAAAAGGAGTTATTGTTACGATTTTTATTTATAGAGTCAGTAAAGGATAAAAGGGCAGTCATTGTGCTATGGAAAGTTCTGAAGCCATGTTGGCAGTTGGCTAGTAGGTTATTTTGTAGAAGGTGGTTGAGTAGTTGTTTATGAAAACATTTTTCCATTATCTTAGCTAATGGGAAGAGTAAGGCAATGGGGCGAAAGTTCGAAAGCTCAATAGAAGATCCACCTTTATGTAAAGGGATGATGTGAGATACTTTCCATATGGTAGGGATTTTGCCTTCAGAGATAGTTTTGTTAATAAGTATAGATATGGGGTAGTGTATAGCTTTTGCGGCAATTTGTAGGTATTCGGATGGGAGTCGGTCCGCAGATGGGGTGCAAGGTTTCAGTTTTCTAAGCAGTTTATAAATAAGAGATGTAGGAACAGGTTGTATATGAAAGGTAGGAGACGACGTCGTGGAGGTATTTGGTGGAGAAGCAGTAGATGGAGGTAAAGAATTGGCTAGGGTTTGAATGGCTTCAGTAAAGTATTTATTAAAGGCATCAGGGATCTGGTTGAAATTATTATGGTTGAAACCTAATGAGGCAGGAGTAGTTGCGTGTCCTGGCTGAAGAAGTTTGTTTATCCCTAACCAAAATTTTTGTGGTGTTTGTTGACTGGTTTGTTGGAGGTGGAGGTAGAAGTCTTTTTTGTTTCTAAGAGTATCCTTCTTGGTGGCATTTCTTAACTGTTTAAAGAGGAGGTGATCAGATGATCAGTACTATTATTAAAAAGGTGCCCCTTCTTTGACAGGTTCCCAGCTGTATTGTGTGGCAATTTTATATTTTTGCATCACATTTCTGGCCCGTTTTTCATAAAATTGTGGTTTTCTGGCAAACTAGTGGCAAATCATTAAAGAATGAAGTTAGAAAATAATGGCAGACATTTGAGTTTCAGATTTCATACCCTTCAGAAAATTCATACTAATGCAAGACCTACTACTATTCTATTATTAGTTTATAAGAGCAATATTTAAAAATTGTCCTTATTTTTGGGCCTGTGTTCCACTTCTATGTATGGTTTTGTCCAAATTTCTTGCTCTGAGGTTGAGAGGTATGAGTAGAGCCACCACCGTCAGCCAGAGACATTTCAAATTGTGACATACTTGTTGCACCCCACTCCCCAATGTAGTGACTCTGGATGTGTCCAAGCAAGGCAAGGAGCAGTTATGCAGTGTAAGTGTGCAGAGAATTCCCCCATCCAAAGTAGACACAAGTACGACAGTGACTTTTCATCTGTCCTTGATTTTGCAGAATGTTCTGGTTTTCTGTCATATTTTTATACTGTTGATTTATGCTTTTTATTATTCAGAAAATGCATGCTGTCAAAGTGCCCTGTTGCTTTGTCTTTAAGTAGCAACGCTTTAATGACCATCAGGTAAGTTTGTCGGAGATTGCAAGATGTAAGTAAGTTTTAATAAGCATACTGTTAAAGAATTGCCAACATTGAAAACCTTTTTGTTGTTGCCATGCAGAGAATATTTACATAACTAGATAACGTATAAGCCTTAAGTATTGAAATGCATATGACAATATTTGTAATAAAGGACAGGATTACAGTATTTTCAGAAGCTCATTATATTTGCTGGAGACTTGAAGGCATCTTTGCAGGCTTTACCCGTAAACTAAACAGAATGCCACTCTAGCATGTATGGTCCATAACTTGTGCAGTAATTCTTTAAGCAATTTATCTTGAGTTTGTTTCTTGTTTGCTGTTCATTTTTTACTTTGATCATGTCTTCCCCATGAAACAAGTAGATAGTTGTTGTCAGGCAACAGGTTTTGTTTGGATAAGAAACATTTTTACAAGTGAGGGTATCACAGAAATTGTTACTTTCAGCATGTTACTTGGTAATTTTATAAAGCTGAATATAAATTATAATTAGAACTGCAGTGCAAGGAGAAGTGGTTTGAGTTGAGTGCTGCTTGTTTTTTTTATACTTGATTTTGACTGGCATTCCAGTAATGTATTTAAAAAGTAATTTATATTTTCATGCCTCACAGCCTTTGTATTTCTATCTAGATATTAAGTAAGCTGTCATGTAGCCAATGCATTGAAATATTTTTTTCTTCTACTCTTCATCTCGTCTTGATTGGACTCTCATAATGACGGTTTGGCACCCAGGGCAGTGTATTTAATTTAAGTTCCAGTTTTTGTGGTTTTGAGCATAGCCCCACCCCTTTCTAGTTGGTCACACCCCTTCCCATTGGCCCCACCCATTCAGCTGTCTCCTACAGCTCCCCTTTAATTTGAAGTTACCAGCTGCCACTGCTTTAAATATCCAGAAAAAATTCATGTGGTATAGTATTTACTATCCAGAGTCAGTATGTTCACCACAACTAAATACTTCATTTTGCCTGAGGAAACACGATTCCAAAATGCAGCATCTGGAATCACAATAAACACAGAGGTTATTATAGAAAGTCAGCACAATTAAACTACAATTGTTTTAATTTTTCTGATCCTCAATAGTATAAAAAGGTTTGAACAAAAAAAAATTGTTTGATATTGTCTGAATATGAAAATGCACTCCTTTTGAAGGTCACTGTAGGACAAACTTCTCATTACTAAGGTGTACTGACCTCAAAAATTATTATTAAGTAATGACATAAAGGGGGTAAAGTGTCTGCACATGGGATGGTAAATAATTGTGTTTTGGATTCCACTGAAAACTTTCAGTGCTTATTAAATGTGGAATATGAAACCTAAGGTAAACATTTCTCAAGCAGAAGTGACTTCTGTGTTGTAATCTTTACCCATAAGGACATTTCAGACTACAAGTGAAAAAGGATAAGAAGTCAGCCATTAACTCCTGTCCTATGAATTATATATCCATCTACAAAGTTTTGCAATGGTGGAAAAACAACATTTAGTCACTGTGGTAATGACAGATGTTGTTAATACTTGCATGATCAACATGTTAGGCTTCTATCTAATCCTTTATAGTTTTACATTCCATTGTAATATCTTAAAAAATGGTCAGTAGCCTTGAGGTAATAAATAGGTTAATCGGTTCATAGGTAGGTACTAGGCTATCTGCCCGAGGGCATTTATAAGCCTAGCCAGAGTGTGTCGGCTTTCGCCACCCCATTGATTAATTAAATGATCCTCTGTCAAGAAGAGCCAATGAAGTGGTCCCAGGGGTGTATTTTCTGTTACCCATCCGCTCGTCAAAGTTTCTCTTGAAGAGTGTTAGTGAGGGGCTTGGAATTTTGTTCCAAAGCATGGGGAGTCTCTGTGACAGGAATTTATCCCTCCAGCATGTTCTATTTATTGTTGTGGTGAGGTTTAGCTCACTAGAGCACGTGGCTCGCAGTGACTTGGATTTCTTTAGGTGGAGCATGTCCATTAATTCTGAGTTGGACATGGCTTTGTAAGTCAGGCAGAGATCACCTCTGAGTAAGCGATATGCCACTGAGTACAGCCGGAGCTTTTTCAGTTGGGCTGCATAGGACATATGTTTGAGGCCAGTAATCCTCTTGGTGAGGTACTTTTGTGGTCTCTCCAGCTGTTGTAAATAGTGTTCTACATCTGGCAATGCCTCATTGAACTTGCTTTATTCCTATTCATGTTTTGAATGATTACTAAAATTCAGCACTCCATTTTTTTAAGAGATGATTTTTTTATTCATTTTGCTATGACTCTAAGTTTCTGAGTTGTTCCAAAAATTTGTAATATTACTGTGTGTATATATATATATGTATATATATATATATATATATATATATATATATATATATATATATATATATAGTACCTGTTATTGCTTTCATAGCCAACAGAGTTTATAATTTTTTGGACCAAATGAGACCTAATAACATTTATATAACTGAAGTGGTCAGTGTGGTATTTTGGAATTATCTTCCAATGAATACAGCTGCAAGTTTTTTTTTTTGCATTTTCATATAATTTAGTTTTTCTAAGCTGAACCACAAAATATATACAATGATAAGTTTGCTAAGAAGATTAATCTCAGCTACTGACTTATTTTGCACTTTACTGACAGAGGAGTAAATATCAGAGGAAATAATAGCCATGTAAGTTGGTTTATTAACGCACACTATGTTTTTATTTTTGTGTTATTGAACATTTCTCAGCATACAATACAATCATCACAAATACCACCAAAACATTTTCTTTTTGATGTTGTTCCTCTTGTTGAGTAGTAATGTTACATGCATAAATATACTTAAATAATGATACCTAACATAACATTCTAATTTTCATGTACCTAAAATGACTTTTGAGCTCCAACACCATGATAACAGTGTACCTAACCATCCTTATTTGCAGACTCTGCATGCTTGTTCTTTCCCCAGAATCCTAGCTCCACATTTATTTTCTCCATATCTCCATGCTCCTTAGGGAGAGACTACCAACCCTTACCAGTGCATATGTTCTTAAAACAGCTCTACTCCTACCAGAGCGACAAAATCCACTTATAAGATTTCTTACTTAGTATACCTATCCAGAACTTTCTCACATTCCTTACTCATTTTATTCCTGCTTCTGTTATCCCTCTGAGATGCTAACACATGCCTATATGTCTGCAAAATATTTGCTGTCACCATCTCTTCTATTTTCTCCATTACTACACAATATTAAGTGGTTATGAAAGCCCTGTATTCTATAAAATTTTGCAGCAAAAAAAGTGGGAGTTGCCCGATTTCAGGTTATAGCTGTGTTTAAAAAGTATTACAAATTAAAGTGCTGATATTTAGGCAGTGGAAACTTAATGAAAAGGGGGAATACTTCTGAAAGTTCACATGGATGATGTGAGTTTCTTAGTTATTTAGATAATTAAATCAAAAGGACATCTTTCCAAACTGCAGTCAGCAGAAACAATTTGATGTAACCTTTTTAGTTATGCCAATTACCTTATGTGTCACATCTCTCTCAAGCAAGAAAATGGACAATATTTTGAGATCTATCCCTAGAAGGAACTTGGTTTAGGTAGGAAGGAAAATTCTGAAACTGTTTTCTTTCATTTCATTCAAAAATACTTATTTACAGTACCTCTTTTTCAGGAGGAATAAATGCACAAGTATTTTTTAATGGTTTGGAATTTTTAATTAACCTATGTTGTAAAAATAAAACATAACTGTTGTCCAATACCACAAACTGATTTTCCTTATCCTGGCTAATGCAACACTGTGTGTGTGTGTGTGTGTGTGTGTGTGTGTGTGTGTGTGTGTGTGTGTGTGTATTTGTGTACATTATAGCACTATTGATAATGTTCCTTCTGTCCCTCTGGGATAGATGTGTTAGGAAAATGCTGGTTCTCGTCATCCTGTGACTGACTTCTTAAGGAACTGGTCTGACAATCCAGCAATGCAGTGACAATACATCTGCTGTCAAAGATTTACACTGATGTAACTGGCTTACCAGGGGTATGAAACAAAACATTTGAATTATTCCAGGATTCTACCTTTCTTCAGCTTGACTCATGCCCCAAATGGAACTGGGCTCTAACTATTCAGTAGAGAAATGTATGGATCAAAAATGGTGAGTTGGGGCTTGATGGACTGGGTGGGGTGTTCAAAAAAGAAAAAAAAAAACAGTTTGCCTGTAGGCATTCCTGCAAGCAGCAAAGCAAGACAAGACAGAGTTGTAACCATTTTTAATACCTAATCATATCTAGAAGCATTATCATGTTTAAGTACTGAAGCAGTGATTTCTGTAAAGGCATATTTCTTTAAGCAATGCACGCATGATTTCACCATTGCTTCAATTAATTTCTACCATAGTGTTAATGTTTCAGACTGTTGTTGCTAAAACAGCATGGTATGTTGACTTTCTTTACAGAAATATGCATTCCAGACTTGATCTGGTCTTCAACGATTAGCTCAGTGTGTGCACACCCCACTTGTTTGACTTAACATCAAAACAGCCTTTTTTGAAGTTAAGAAGTTCCTCTAAGGACCTTAACTTGACTGTAAATCTTAAAAGAACAGCAGTCTCAGTAGTGTAATGCAAAGGCTACACTGTCCTTAAATATGCATGGTGAAATCTATAAAAAATATAATTTGCAGCAGCATAGGTCATGAGTCTGAATATGCATTTATTTGGCAATGCATGCCTAGTGACAAACCAGATATTATGGTTCTCTAATTAGGATTACTTTCTGTCTGCATACTTCTAAATAACATACTATGTTTATTTTTTCATGTTTCTGAATGTATAACTGCTCTAATATTGCCTAAATTCATTGCTGTCATAACGCTTTGCCCTTGTTACAGGTTTAAACTTTCAGAACGGGTAAACACTCTCCTTTACTTCTACTGCTCTCTGGTGTTCATATTTATGTATGACAATGCTGGAAGGTTGACATTCACACTAGCAAAATATGTTCCTGCTGGGTGATTTTTGGCAGCTTCTATTTGACCTGTTTGTACAGCAATGGGCATATATTTAATTGCAAAAGCTATCCAATCTTAAATACGTAATCCAAAAAAAAAATTAAACTGCCATTTCATTGGGCTAACGTAATAAATATTGCAGCTGTGGAGATGGTTAGCATGCAATATTGTTTGCTGCTTATTAAATCAAAATACTGAAACAGGCTAAAATATAGACTCAGATAAACTAAGTGTTGCATTTGTGGACAATGATTCTGTTGCTTGATTACAAAATATTTACCACAGACTTTGGTATGGTCTTTACACAATAGTATGTTAACAGAAGGGCACTTTTTAAAAGAAATCAGTGTCCTCAGTCTTTCTGTCTTCCATTTTTTTCAGTACCACTCCTGCAGAGTCAACTTTGTGTTCAGAAACTTTGTTAGAATATTCTCATTTTCAGTACGAGAAGTTTTAGCTGCCAGACTCTATCTCATAAATAAATAAAAAAATACCTCATTACAAAACACTGAAATATTGCAATAAACTGAAAAACTGCCTAAAATAGCTACTGATATTGTTTTGACATTTGTGCTAAACATGTCTATAATATAATTGCAAATGGATTTTTGATAGCTAAACAACAAAATGCTTGAGACTGGAATATTACCATTTTTTTTTTAATAATGACACCTTTTGTCTCTCACGAAATTGACTTGAGTGACGGACTGACAGAGAGACTGGCTGATTAAAATACAAGAAGGCAGACTATATGTATCTATCTATATATCTATATATATATATATATATATATATATATATATATATATATATATATATATACATATATATATATATATATATATATATATATATGTATATATATAAAATCAAAATGTTGAGAAGCAAAACTATGAACACAGTTCCTGTCAACTGTGAAACATTGATAAGGAGACTGTATTCGTAGTTTGGAGTGTCAGTATTTTGAAGGGCATTGCACTACAGTAGGGATTGGGAAAATTACCATTTGACTCACTGTAGTCTGATCTTGGAGTTAGAATATATAAGTAGTAGGGGGTGTGGGAGGTACGAGGGGGGAGGTTGTTCCCCTGCAAAATGGTAAGACATTTTCCACCTCTTTCAGGATGGTGAGTGGTCGAATGTCGATTCTTTCCTTTGAAGGAATCGACATTCTAAACAAGTGTCTTAATTTTATTTCATTGTTCCGGGGTGTGGTGTACCTATATATATATATATATATATATATATATATATATATATATATATATATATATATATATTCTTATAATATATGTAGTCTTAGACAACTAGACTACCATGATCACCTGATTATAGCATGTAAAATAGGGGAAAATATAGAAAAGAGTGTAACAAAAACTGAAACTTCAATGTGATATTCAAAATAATGAGGTAGTGACCGAAAGAAGTGATGACAAAGCTTGAAAATGTCCACCCTCCAACAAAATATATTACAGGTAGGACTGAAAGTCACCTTTAAATGTGTCTAACCATCGTGCAAAATTGTAGGAAGTAAAAATGCTAAGTACAATATAAACAGTAAGCAATTATCAGCTTAGAAGATAATAGGCACTCTACATAGATTAATAATCACTTACTCAACAGAATCATTAAGAAATCCTGTGTAACTAGGGGGGGGGGTTATAAATATTTTCACCTTTGAAAACAGGATATATTTGAAGAGTCATATTTACTTGCCTGTTATAGCTAGACCTGCTAGATCGTGCTGTTATACCTAGAAGGTACTTTTTTGTTGTTTTTGTTTTGTGCTTGAAAAAATAAAGGGAGATTGTTTCTTGTCCTTAAGCTTATAGGATCACAGGACCATAGGAGGTTACTAGGCTATTGGGCCTGAGGCCCCTATATGCCTAGCCAAGAGTTTAGCCCATGTTTAGACAAGTCAGCACTAAAGCCCCTGTCCACCAGGGACACACGTGGAATCCCAGGGGTGTATTTTCTGTTTCCCATTCAGTTATCCGGGTTGCGCTTAAAAAGGGATACTGAGGTACTCTGCTTGATGTGGAAAGGGAGTTTGTTCTACAGATGGGGGAGACTCTGGGACACATATCTGTCCTGCCAACAAGTCCTATTGATATCTCAGACCAGGTTGAGGTCGCGCATGTGGGTTGCTCGAGTGGAGCTTGACTTGTGGATATGCAGCAGTCCCATCAAGGCGGGGTCTGAGATTTCTTTATATACCAAACAGAGGTCACCCCTGAGGAGTCTGTATGAAACTGAGTAGAGGGATAGGGCTTTTAACCTATCTATGCAGGGTAGGTGTTTGAGGCCCTGGATCTTCCTGGTGAGGAACCTCTGTGGTCTTTCCAACTGCTGCATGTGCTTTACGAGGTACATTCTGAAGGAGGCATTGTACTCAATAATTGGCCTTATAAGGGAAAAATACAGGGATGTTATGACCTCTTTCTCCCTGGATGAGATACCCTTACTTATGAGGTGGGCCATGTAGAAAGCTTTCCATACAATGGAAGTAACATGGTGGTTAAAAGTCAGGTTGCTATCAACCTGGGTTCCCAAATCCCTCACTACTGATTGTGTGCTTAGGACATTGTTATTAATGTCATAATATGTGGGGATCTCATTCTCCCCAAAGGGGATGATGATGCATTTTTTGGCATTCAGCTTGAGGTCATGTTTCTGGCACCAGTCATTTGTTTGGGTGAGACCCTCTTGGGGAATTTATGACTGCACCCAGCTTGCAGTCATCTGCAACCTTGGTCAGCCATAGTCCATTGGTTTTGGCCTGTACCTCAGAGAAATATACCTCAAATAACAGAGTCCCCAAGACCAATCCCTGGGGTACAGCACTTGTTACGGGTTGAATGCTTGAGGTGGCTTCCCATATTTTGATTAGGTGGGTTCTATCAGTAAGCCAGTTTGTTATCTATCTGGTAACATATGGATTGATGCCTAGTTGAGAGATAATTGTAAAATCTGAATTCCCTAGCCTGGATATTAGAATACAGAATGTATTGCTTCTACATTTTTTTTACAAAGCATTACCTTTTTTCCCAAAACATTGAAGAGCATGAACAAAATTATCATGCAAAGGAAAGGAAAAACAAACAAACAAGCAAACAAAACAAAGAAACCCTAACTATCACAACTGCCCAGTGAAAATCTAAATGCATATCACAGAAGAAAATCAAACTAATAGACAGATAGACTATAAACAGTTAAGGCATGGGTGTATGTGAAGAAAAAGTCACCACCCCTTATAAGTTTTCTCAGCATTATATACTTCTGAATGTGACGCATAAAACAAACATCTACTGTAGGAGAGAATGCATATTGATTGCACATAAGTACAGCAGGTATGTGTGCACAGACTGCAAACAAGGTTAGATTTAGCATGGTTCAGAAACAGTAGCTGCACACAGCTGTTAGAACCAGTTCAAGAAAAATTATGCAAATGAGAGAACACTGTGATATAACTGAGGATGTGTGAAAAATCTGTATTCGTCTGCCACTATGCGATTCATAGTTGCTTTTTGATGTGCAAATGCATCCATGTATGAATGGATTATAAAACATGAATCAACTCCTTTTCTATCCACTTCACACTCCAAAATTGCTGGAACCTGTTTTCTGAGAGACTGCCTTACATATTATCTGCAATTAACACAGAGCTGAGTATATATTTTTTTGGTTATAAAGTTTAATTGTTGCTTAGATCTGTGTTGAAACTGTTGTCTCACTGTTCTGAAAGACTGATCTTCAAATATACAGAGCTGAGAATATTTTTTTGGTTTTAAAGTTTGTACTGTTAGTTTTTGCTTAGATCTCTGTTGAAACTGTTTTGTCCCACCTACCCTCCCTATTTTTGGTTTGTAGTTTAAATTTGGTGGCTTTTGCAGTTGCTCGCCCCACTGTAGATTTGATATGGGACACTCCCCTGTCCCATCTTTTTACCACATTCTACCTAATAAACTCTTTCTGCACTTGCTTTTAGTCCTTTTTAATTTAATTGCATTTTTAAACTGTGTTTGGTCTAATATTGCTGCATACTCAAGTGTGCTAGCTTGCACTGCATGTGAATTGTTTTTTACTACTGTTTTTGCTACTTTTCTGTAAAAAAAAAAAACAAACTGTAAGCCTGTTTCCTACCTTTCCTGTAACTAGTGTTCCAGATACAGATTTGCTTTGCCTTTCTGTGTTGGAGGGAAGCCTTCTAGCTTATCAGTGGGAGCAGTAAGCACTAGGTAACCTGTCTGCCACATAAGTAGTGGTTCTGGCCCAGAATTTGTAGTTATTGGCCGTTTGGGCAATCTCTTCCATCTCTCTCAACTTTCTGATTTGAAAGCCTGTATTTGCACTTGTTTCTGTCCTGTAACTCATCTAGTGCAGATACAGATTCTTAGTTTTAGCACTTAAATTTGCTTGTTCATGCTCAGCACTTGTTCAGAACTTGTAAGCACTAAATAAGCTACTAATTACTATAGCACTCTATCTTCCTCATTACCTAGAGGAAAACAGTTTTTGTACTTACTTTTCTCACTTGCTTAGAGAAAAACAGCTCTTGTACTCACTTTCCTCACTTATCTAGAGGAAAAACCATGCAACTCTCTTTTTGCGTGGTCTTGCGCACAGAGCAGCGTCAGGCAGCGCCGGTTAGCTGGGGTATTCTATTCCCGGCCCCACAAAGTCTGCGCTGTTAATTTTCCCTTAGAACTAGGCAAGCCTCAACTCAAGTGCTTCAGATCAGCTGCTCTTATTGCAGCACTTGCTAAACAGAAATCAGCACTTGTCCTAATCTCCTAGACAGCACTATTATTCTCCAAATTTCCTAGACAGCACTATTATAATATAGCATAAGACCCTCGATCGTCCACAGGACTTAAGTTCAATTTACTCTTCAAAGGATGTCCAGAGGTCAGCTTCAGGTGTACTCTCCAGTTCATCTGGTGGAATTGGGCATCCTGAGGCAGTGTCACAACTGCCTCATGTATACAGACAACCCTCTCCTCTTACCTCCAGGCACAAACACTTGTGAGAGATGCAAATACACAGCCAGACTGGAGGCTAAGCACTCTCAACCCATGACTGTAACAGACAGTCAAGAGGATAAGGGACACACTTGCATCACGCCACCTGTCACACATGAATCTACAAAACAAGCACTGGCAAAACATATGCATAAATACACAAAAACATATTCGGAGTCACTAGGTACCAATCTGAAAAAGAAACAGTGCCCTCCAAAGCAGACAAGTAAGCAACCTGCACCCCAAACACAAGCCAGAAAACACATAATTCACCTCAGCAGTGTGCCTCACAACATCCCTTAAGGCAAAACACCATACCTAACACTCTAGTAATAGGAGACTCTATAGTAAGGCACATGGATGTTCCACTCACCAGGCTGAACAAGGAGAAGGTTACTGTCAGCTGCCTCTCGGGTGCTCGGAACCACCACATAACACAGGCACTTAGGTCACTCCAGAACAAGTACGACGCTGTCATTGTACATGTTGGTGTGAATGATCTAAAACTTACCTCCCTGGACTACATGAAAAGAGACATTGAGGGGCTCTCTGATCATGTAGCCCAAGCTGGTATGGCCCTGACCTTGAGTAGCATACTACCTTCACCTAGAATGATACCACAATACAAAGACAAAATGATCAATTTCAACAATTGGCTAAGCTTCTGGTGTCATTCTAAGGGGATCCAGTGTCTGTCTGCCTGGGATGACATGATAGACAAGCCTCGCTATTTTGCCAGAGATGGGTTGCACCTGTCACCCCTAGGTTTTCGAATACTGGCCAAAGCTCTTGCCGTCCCCATAGTGCCTTTTTTAGGCAAGGCTCAAAGGACAAACCAACCACTGTAACCAGCACAGGTAACCAAAAACTAAGGGTAATGCTACTCAGCGCCAGAAGTCTCAACCTCAAAATGCACACACTCGAGGCTCTCCTCAGCATGGAGAAAATTGATGTTTGTGCAGTGACAGAAACCTGGTTCAAGGCTCAAGAGAGCACCCCAGCACTGCCAGGTTACAATTCATATCATACCTTCCGGCCTCAGTTACCGGATCGCAGTACAAATGGCGGAGGTGTATCCATATTCATCAAGGATACCCATATCTCCAGGTTAGTAGCGCAGCATGATGCCCCAGAGATCATCCATGCACAACTATCAGCAGGCAAAACCAGATTTCAAGTCGTAGCCGGTTATAGATCACCCACCATGTCCCAAGATGCTCACTCTGCATTCCTTGAGACATTGGAAAATATAAAGGTCCTACCCAACACCATAATCTTGGGTGATTTCAACTACCCTGGTATAGAATGGGCGAACTACCAATGTTCCAACTCCTATGCTCAGTGATTCATAGAATTTATAAATTCAAATGCCCTTGAACAACTAGTATGTCCCCCCACTAGATGGGACAACATATTGGATTTAATCATCACAAATATGGGCGCCCATTGTACCACACCTGTTATCACCCCCTCCTTGGTCAGATCTGACCACAAACTGATAACCCTGGACATCCTCACTCCTCCACCTCCACCAATCAAAGAAACCATAGTCAAAAACCTTTCCAAAGCAAACTTCAAACTACTTGCATCTGAAGTGGAAAGCTTCACTATTCCCTTGCAGAAGGATAATGATATCCAGGATGCGGAATCCTACACCAAGGCACTCTATATGCATCTTCAGGATTGCATGGACCGTGCTATCCCAAATAAAACCAAGACTCCTTCCTCAAGCAAGAAGAAACCAGTCTGGTGGACCCTGGCCATAAGCAAACTTTACAATAAAACGAGGAGACTTATACAAAAAAAGGCCAAATCTCAAGTAGAAAAATCATCCCTGATCAGCATTAGTAAGAAATTGAGGGCCCTCATCAAGTCAACTAAAGCTAATTTTGAAAAGAAAGTTGCCAAGGATGCCAGGGATAACCATAAGGCCTTCTATGGCTACGTCACAAACCTAAATGGCAATGCTCAGGTCTGTTCTGAGCTAGTACAAAATGGAACAAAATACACTGACCCTTCTGACATTGCCAACATCTTGGTTGACAGGTTCAGTGCAAATTTCTCCCCACACCACCACCTACAGGGCCTATTACCATTCTAGGGGATTGTGTAAGTCCAATTATTACTGATACGTTGGTTAACAAGGCTCTATCTAAAGATAAAAACACTGCCTCCATGGGACCAGATGGTGTCCCAGGCTGTGTCATACGCGAGCTCCAAAAGGAATTAACCCCGCATCTTAATACCCTGTTCAGTCTCAGCCTCTCCACAGGATATGTGCACATAGAATGGCGCACGGCAATGGTGGTCCCGCTACACAAGGGTGGGGCCAAAGCTGACCCTGGGAACTACCAACCAATAAGCCTGACCAGTCTGATCGTTAAGGCTATGGAGCGAATCTTTATGGAACTCATAAATGGAGAGATTGGGAACCTCCAGTCACTGGACCTCACACAGTTCAGCTTCGTCAAGGGCAGATCATGCCTCCTGAACCTGGTGGATTTCTTTGAGACAGTTACTCAGGCTATAGATAAGGGAAAGGAGGTACACATGGCTTACCTTGACTTTGCTAAAGCATTTGACACCATTCCCCATTCAGGTATTATTGATAAGCTCACCAGCCTGGGCATAAACCTTTACGTCACAAGATGGATCGCAAACTGGCTCTCAGACAGATCCCATAAAGTAAGAGTAGCGGGATCTATGTCCAAATCCAGACCAGTAATGAGTGGTGTGCCTCAGGGCTCTGTCCTCGGGCCCCTCCTGTTTGGCATATACTTCTCAGAAGTACAGGCAAGCACGGAAGGGCTGTGGCTGACAAAGTTTGTGGATGACTGCAAACTGGGTGCTATAATAGAGTCTCCGGCTGACATGGAGATCCTCCAGAAGGGCCTAAATGAGACTGATGCATGGTGTCAAAGCCATGGTCTCAAGCTAAATGCAAAAAAATGCATAGTAGTCCCCTTTGGAAAAAACAGAGTACCCGCAAACTACAACATAGGAGGTAATCCCCTGAAATCTGAAGAAGAAATAAGGGATCTAGGGACCCAAGTAGATAGTCAGCTTTCCTTTGATAACCATGTTGCCAAAGTGGTTAGAAAATCCTTCTATGTGACCCATCTGATCATGAAAGGGTTCGCATCAAGATCTAAGGATGTAATGGTGCCCCTCTACTCTTCTCTCATCAGACCCATTATTGAGTACAATGCACCAATTGGAATGTACCTGGCTAGACATCTCCAGCAGCTGGAGAGACCACAAAGGTACGTAACCAAGAGGATTACTGGCCTCAAACAGTTGCCCTATGCAGCACGATTGAAAAAGCTAAGACTGTTCTCTGTTGCATACCGCTTTCTCAGAGGCGATCTCTGTCTAACGTACAGAGCCATGTCCAACCCAGAATTGTTGAACATGCTCCATCTTAGCAAAACCAAATCTACTCGAACTACACGCTCTAGGGATATAAACCTCAACACAACAATAAATAGAACATGCTGGAGGGATAGATTCCCTTTGCAGAGACTTCCCTTACTATGGAACAGGGTCCCGATCTACATAAGACAGAGCCCCTCACTATCACTCTTCAAGAGGAACCTTGATGAGTGGATGGGTAACAGAAAGTTCACACCGGGGATCATACCAACAGCACTACTAGATAGGGGCCAAGGGTACTAGCAGCTAGTACAAGGGTCTGGGGAACTACTAAAGGGGTGGTGAATACCGCACAATATGGCTGGGCTAATATATGCCTTCGGGCAGATAGCCCAGTACCAACCTATGAACCTATAAGATGCTTACTTTCTCCTGCCAGTCTAGCTGTATCCAACTGTAATTTGTTGTTTCAGTAATGTCAAAAACTAGTGCATGAAGCAGCATTCACTAGCCTAAAGAAATAAGATATAATAGGCAAAGGATTGCTCACCTCAGCTTTCTCTAGCAAGAATTATATTACATGTTTAGAGTAAACATGGACATAATACAGGCTTTGCTGAGTTGATATGGCCCGCAGATGGGAACTAGGGAAATGACTGGCCTTCTTATACCTGTGGGTAGTAATGTATGTATAGCCCTCACTGTACTTGCCACAGGGACCTTCCAGAGACAAACAAGGGACACAGAGGGTGTCTTATCGGCCTTTCCACAAGAAAACTTCAGCAGTCCCTCGACATACTATTAGCGCATGTAGATCAGTATATCTATTTCCCAGTGTCACCACAGGACTGAGCAAGTACAATGTGTGTCTTCTGTTGAATGGCATGCATCCCTGGGGTGCTTGGTGTGATAGATTGCACCCCAGTTGCTATAAGGGCCCATATGGATTATGGGGGAAGCAGTACTGAAACAGTAAGACTTTAATTCTTTCAAAAGCCAGGTAGTATGTAATGGATCTGAGTGCATCCCCAGTGTGTCAGCCCAACATCCTGGCAGTGCTTTTGATTCTCATATTTGGCACACAAGCTCTGTTTGCTACCTTTACTTCATGGTCACCTAGTTGGTAACTGCAAATTATTAGAGTGTTGCTAACCATAGTTATTTCCGTGTCTTTAGAGTGACATAAGTAGTATAGAGTAATCATCCCCTGTTCTGTTTTATTTTACAGGTGACACAGGCTACCCACTCAAACCTTGGATAATGGCGCAAAGCCATAATGCCCCAGGGAGCTGCAGAGGAGCTCTTTAACACTACTGTGTCCCAGAAATGGATAGACATTAAGTGAGTGCTTTGCTTGCTTAAAGTCCATTTCCATTGCCTGGGTGAGTTGGGGGGCCTTTAACTACAAGTTTGCTGCTGACTTCAGGATGTTTATCACCTGTTGCATCCTGCACAACTTGATCATGCGTCAGTAAGGGGTGCAACTTCCACAGTCAGTGTGTGATAGTAACAGCTGCCTCTATTGTTTATCCCAGCAGTGATGACAGCAATGGTGGCCAGATAATGAGAGTAGCACAGCAGCCTCTCTGGCAGATTTGTATACTGTACACTGCTACACATCTGAAGATACAGTGCCTATTCCACAACTATCATTCATGATACTCATTACATAACAGCAAGAAGTTACATAGATAATACATAATGCACACAGTGCTAGCTGTGGGCTATGCTGAGTGGTGCATTGCCAACTTACATTGTACATCAGAGATTTGTCCTTAAGAGTTTATTTTCAGAAGGTATTAACCATCATCATTTACACAGTGTTTATTGGTCAGTGACACAAGTGCAAGTTATAGTGGCAGATTTAGTGTAGAAGTCCAGATGTCATAAAAATGTTTAGGGCTACTCTGTGCGTGTTTCACTGCAGTGTTACCTACTGAGTTTGTATTTACCTGTCAAGAGAAAGGTAGCTACTTTTCAATAGTGAAATATGTCATTTTTGCTGCCGTTTCTTTTCAGGTACAAGGAATAACTGCAGCTTTTCGAAGTTTGTAAAGTGATTTCTGGGTGAGTATGTAGTGCACTACTGTTCATCTAAATTTAACTTAGCTTTGGAAGGTGTCAAATACAAGGCCCTTAAAGGTACTGTGGGTGATCGTGTGCAAGTGCTGGCATATGAGCTTGGTGCTGAATTGCTCTAGTGATATAAACTGTCTGGATGTGGGAGATTTCTTGATATTGACTTAACAGTGCTGCAGGACATGGACCTTGACTGAGGGGCTCTACCGCATGTTATGGAAGTCTGATGAAGTTTGACTGCCTTCTTCTTAGGGGAATCCACATGAATGTTTGCATCACAAATACACAGATTCACCTACTATACATTATGAACACTCCCTTGTCCATGCTCATGTCCAGCTGTGTCCCTAATGTGTATGTGCTAAATCCTTACTAGAGTGGACATGGTGGCTGACATTTATACCATGTGTGCATCCATACTGCACATCAGGATCATTATGGCATTGTCCCCACTTCCATCATTTTCAAGGACTGGTATATTTCCTTAAGTATACCCTGTAGCACTCTAACCATCCCAACCTGGCTCTCTTTGACAGTCACTTGGGTCTAAACAATGTTATGGCACATCTACTGCTGAGTGGACAAGGCCTTGTGTGTCTCTGGTGCTAACTGTGAAATATGTGTTATCTGGCACCCCTGTGTCAGTGCTTCCTCTGGAAGGGTAGTCTCTTCATCAACAGTTCAGGCCATAACTCTCAACCTCTTAGAGCAAAAAATACAGACAACGCCATACATAATGGGGGACAAAGGCTCAAAAATAGGGACAATTTTTAAATATTGCTCTTACAATCTTAGAAAGTTGATAGAATAACAGGTTTTGCATTAACATGAATTTTCTGAAAGGCAGACAGTCTGAATCTTAAGTCTCTGTCCTTATTTTCTGACTTCACTCTTCAATGATTTTGAAATCATTTGTTAGAAAAACACAATTTTATGAGAAGCAGACCAAAAATAAGAGGCGAAATACTGGACATTCTGTGAAAATCTGTACAGTTGAGAGGTATGGTTCAGGTACAAGAAGTAGGTGTTGTGGTACATGGTGACCCCCCCCCCCCCCATTGTAATGTGATTTCTTCATTATGCTGAGTGAGTAAGCCTGTGTCACTGCCTAGGGAGTTATCTGCATGCTGTAAGTTAGGGATTCCTGCTAGTAGACTTTATGACTGTGTGTCATTGCCTTGACTATGTTTGATGAGAAAGAGAGTTATGGCATCATCATCAACAGCTGTTCTGTTGCAGACATCAACTTATTGTGTTCCATCAAAGCATATAGTTGTTTCTGATGCTGACCCTGTGAAGAAGTATGTCAAGATATGGTTCATGTGACCTATGACACAAGTATGATTTTTTTTTAAAGGAATTATGTCCACAATTAACATGCAATGTCTGTTGAGTCCATGCTACACCTGATGTTGAAGGAGTGCCTAATGAGGAAGCATGTAAGACTTATATGTACACAGATACTGTGCCAGGTACACCTAGTCTGAAATTGGCAAAACCTGCTAAACACTAGCCTTCTACAGTTCTTGACTGTGGATGTTGTAGGTGTCTGAAAGTGCTGCTGTCAGCACCATGTCAGATGATTACTGCAGCATCCTCATCTGCATCAAAGTCATCGCTCCCTTATAGACAGAAGGTGCTCATCACCTGGTGTTAAAGGTTGGACTGTGGAAAGGACACCACTAGTGCTGCTACAGGTAATTGCATTCTGCCTAAATATTGCCCTAGCACATTTCACCTTGACATTAGCTCTTTTCCTGCAGTGTATGCTTCCCTGTCTCTACAGGATTTACAACAATCATTACTTGATTCTATGCCTTTGCTGTCTCCATCTGTTTTGCCCCCCTCCCTTTCCCTGCACTTTTTCAAAAACATTTTCCCATCTGTTCTCAATGCATCCATGAAGATTTGACTATTCACAGTACTGAAGTTGTCTCTCCAGTGTCTTGCCGTCTGGTGCTGAAACATTTTGTAACCTGCAAGTAAATGTTAGCAAAGAATTACACCTTCTTCATCTGTTTAACTTCAATCATTTCTGGGTCAAGCACTTCATTCATCAATTGAAAAGCATCAAAACCACAATGAAGCCTTAATTATGATGTCTGGGTTTGTCTTTCATTTACACTACTGTCTGTGTTATGCATTCAATTGCACTGTGCATACTAAAATATAGGCCTACAAAAGTTTCCTGTAATATTGTGGTAAAGTGACTATTAATTAATTTGTGATGTATTTCATTCCTTAGTTATATGAAGGTCGCCTTCAGTGTAGTCCAGGGCATTTTCATTGACAGAGACCAATGTCTGCAGCAGGGCACTTTACACGTGATAATAATGATGACTTCACTAAATATGGTACCTTGCACATTCTAAATCTTTGCAGGTAGAAAAATATAAGTATCGCAATATTTCCTGTCTTAACAATAAATCAGAGATGAATCCAGAAGATGCCATACTTCAGTCTTCTAGCAACTGCATTTTTTCAATAAGTTTATGCCATTCTGTGATTTATGATTTTTTCAGTTAATTAGCACTTTCCTTCAACCTTCATGTAAACTCAGGTCCCTGTGGCTTTTGAAATGGCAGACTATTAAAAACTGGCATAAGCTTGGCCAGGGTTACAATGCTCTTATGCCAATGCAGCATAGTCATGCTTAGCTCCAAGAGCTGCATGGAAGCGCATATGTGTAAGTACTATCATTGACATAGCTTTTGTCATACTACAGTGGATAAGCTGAACTTTAGTCATGTGCACCCATAAGTGACATGCAAGCCTCACCTAAGTGTGAGGTTCTGGTGCATGTGCTTTAAGTCTATGTATTCTTATACCTTTCTGCACCCAATTTGTGCCTGTGCAGGGTATAAGGCCTAGGAAGAGTAATATGCCACTCTACTCTGTGTGGTTACACTTTAGTAGTCTCAGGTTCATACCTCCACATGGTAATGCAATCTATAAAATCCAAAGTTAATGGACAAGGAGACAAAGATTATCCTCTATCTGCTGTAGGAGTCATAGGTGCAGAAGGGGACTGGAAGATTAATATATGGCAGGAGCTAGGGGATCACCTCACTTCAGTGATGGTATCACCCACTCAGGTGAGAAGTGTAGACACAGGTACAATGATATGTAGAAGTGAAGAAGAGACCAGTTGGCCATGTGAGTTTCAGAGGTACAGGAATGAATGCCATGGTTCTTTAGAAAGTAATAATTTCTTATTTATTAATGTAATATATGATGACATATGTGTACATACATAGCTTTACTCTCAGTATATCTTGCCAATGATACCATAATGTCCATCCAGCAAACAAAGCCTTTATGTTTTCCTATCATTGTACAGTAGTTTATGTCCTACTTACAAGACATAAGGTCCATATGTGAAGTATGTAAGCCTAATCCTCAGAATGCCTTTGCCACCAGTCTGAATGCTGTCTGAATTCAGTCTTCATGCCATTTGTTGAGCCTTCTAAAGATAAGTACCCCAGTGGGATTCCTTCCTTTGTTTTCCTCCTTCTACTTTGTTTTCATGTCATACAGGAAGGAAAAGTGTGAGTGCGGGAAGCACATTCCAAATAAAGATAAACACGAGAAGTGCCTTTTTTGTTTATGTGCACACAACCATACACAATGTGAGATTTGTTAGACATTTGTCCCTAAGACACACCACAGTTGCCTGTCATCCCTATCTATATATTTGGAAAATCAACATCTGAAGCTTCTGGTTCAAAGTAACATGATCAAGTCTGGCCACCCCAAAGTTCACCCACCACTTAAGAAAAAGCTAAAATGGCACATACTGTTCCTGCTGCTGTCTTGTCTCCACCAGTCATCTCCCAATACTTGGATGAAGACCCCAAGGTCCATCTGTTGCCAACATCAGTTCCCTCTGCTATAACCCAATTGACCAATTGGTGGCTGACATGGAGCTGTCTACCTACATGCTTGACTATGCTGTGCATACATGTGATACAGATGTAGAGGAGGAACCACAGCTGATTAAATTAGATGGGCCTAGGGGGATTCCCCAAATATTAGTTAGAGAAGCTGAGTCAGTAATCACATCAAATATAGGCTGAGGTCAGAACCTGCTAGACTTGTTAAATCAGATTTTTTTTTTAAAAGAAACAAAGGAACAAACATGTGTCTTCTGTGGATCCTCACAAAGACTAACAGGACTTTACTCAGGTACTGTTTAATGTCCTTATGGCCCTGAAACCCCCACAAGGGTTGTCTGTTTCTGCTTGTGATCCCTGGTCTTCCACCCCTTCTAAGACACCTAGGAATTCTAATTCTTCTGATGAAGAGTCAGATTCTGGTGAAGAATCCCAGGCTTATTCCTCTTTCAAATCCACTCTCCTCTTGTCCTCAGGTCTGATAAAGAAAATTCATTTCCCATGATTTTCCTTTTGAAGAATTATCTTTTGGGGGTACTGTGGTCAGTATGAGGAAACATTTTTAAGTGGGACTATTCTCATGTTTCTAAGGTTCAAAAGAGATCTTATGAAGTCTTGCAAATGACCTCATCAAGACCTTCTACAGTACCTCATTGATTAGGTGCCCTTTTGTATACATTTGCTGGAACTTCTCAAGCTCCTGACTCTCAACCCCCAGCCTACAATAAACCAGACAGATTTTATAAAGTCCTTGAGGATCATAAGTATTTGTATAAAAGTCCTTAATGTGATCCTGCTGTTGTTTCCACATCCACAGATCAGACATCCAAACTGCCATCCTTTTCCAAGCTTTTACTGTTTGACAAGGCCAGCTGTTTCATGGAAAGCTACTAGGAAAAAGTTCATTCTTCTGCTACTTTGGCCTTTACAGCCAATAATTATCAGACCCACATGATTAGATATGTCCTGGCTTGTTTCTCCCAGCTCGGGGGGGAGGGGGTGCTGGCTGATATGCCTGATTTGCACTGTAAGGCTTCTGCTCTTTTTCTTTTGTTTTGAGTTCTGCCTCTTAGGTGGCTCTCCATTCCATTAAATGCAGCTATGGTTCTGCTGATGTTTCTTCTATGGCAGCTGCATCTGTTTCTGTCATGAGAAGATGCTCTTAGTTGTGTCTTCAAGCTTTACATGGGGACATTAAGGCCAAACTTTTAGATTCTCCCACAGATAACCAGAATCTCTTTAACATTGATACTGCAAAATTGTTTAAAACTAGTCAGGATAAAGGTATGGTGATGTAAAATCTAAATAAAATCTTTGCTTTCCCTGTAAAACTAAGTTCTGGAGCAACTATCCATTTAAATCTTCTTTTATCCATAGATAGACTAGACAACCTGCTAGGAGCAAGAAGATTCCTAAGCGCTTTTCCAAAATAAGGCCAAAAACATTTTTTTCCTGACAAATGTGCCTCTATTTGACATCCAACCACCACTTCCGCTTGGCCAGATTCCTCTGCCCCTCAGGCTAACCCTTTTCTTCTTTTCCTGTTTTACAACAGATAATCACAGATGCCTGGGTTCTCTCCATCATAAAAAATAGTTATTTTATAGCTTGGAAATCCATTCCTCCATTTTAAGGCCTTTTTTGGTCTCCTCCTTGCCTGCTTCCTGATTTTCCTTTGGTTCTATGGGATCTAGTGGATTGGATTCCCTTTACAAGCTCGAGATACTGAAATATTGAATTTCAATATCTTGAGACCATAAAGTTGAAAAGACAGAAAGCAAAAGTACAAAACCTAGAGACTTAGAATGTTGAAGCATCAAAACATCAAAAACTATAGTTTAGGCATATGTTTATTTATTAGATGTCCTCCATATAGTTCCCGTTACCATCCAAACTCCCTGTCACCATCCACATAGAAATAGTGCTCCATCCTGTACCTGTGCCACTTGCTGGCCATTTGCAGAGTATGCAGACAATACAATAGTGCACAATGAAGTAAATAGCACTCACAGAGATAGTTAAAGGACACCCGTCACATTTTCAATACTCGGGATATAGCTATCAGAATCCCCACTGTATCATATGCTGCTTTGTTCTTTAGCATATGGTAAAAATGAGTATGTCTACAGATCACCTATTTTTTTTTAAGTGAAGGCGGGCACCCACCAGCCATCCAGACCCTTGGTTCCTCTACCCGATCCTATTCTCTGGCTAGAGTTGACATCAGGACAGGCAAATCCATGGCTTTGTAACCCAATAAACATTTTAGTCTCCAATGCCAAGCCTCTACTGAGTTCTGTGTTCAGGGTAGAAAGAGGGCATTTAGCTGGAATACATTCCAGAATTGTATAGGACAGAGGGATGGGAATCTGCAATGCACCATGGTTCTTGTACTGAACTTTCTGAGCTTGCCAAGGACATACCAGTCTGAAAAAAAATGCATTAACTCCCTCCCCTCTGGAGGGAAGGACTCCCATACCAGTGTAAATGCTGGTAACATCTCCTCCTCGGGTAGGAAAGCCAAAGCCACTAGACACTTACCTAACAGCTGAAACTCATATTATTGTAGAGGGAAGCCAAGTCCAACTGTTGTACTTTTCGCCAGACATTCTGACCAAAGTGGAACATGCAGCCCTTAGCTGTAGACACCATTTATATTGGATTTAATACTTTTGATGGCCGCTGTTTCGAAATCAGAAAAGCACATACCATAGACAAGTTTCAAAGCCATGCTCTGCAAGTAGCTGAAACATGCAGTGCCACAGATAATTGTATGCCTTCAAGGATTTCTTGCTCTTCAGACAAAATAGTAATGGTACAGATTTGCTATAGCCACAGTATTTCACAAGGCCATGTGTACTATACAGCTGATTGCAGATGATACCCTTATAAAACAACGTGCCATCCATTAGCAAAATAGTAGCCCTGTTGAGGTCATGCATGTTATTTACGGTGGCAAGATCTATGACTATATTGTCTGTACTGGCATCAGCATTCCTCTTTTCAATAAATACCCTCGTTTTTATGGGGAACTGGTGTATATGTATATCCTGCAGCTGCATTGTGGGGTTACAGGTATGTCTAATGTATTTTCTCCTAACCCTCACAACTTACTGTAACAGGGCTTTTTGGGAAGGTAGACTGGGGATTATATCCATGGCCATGGAAGCTAGGGCATCATCAAGTAGGATACATGGAGTGTCCCTTCAAACGTCAGCTCTATGTCTTAGTTCAGAGCACAGCTCATACTTAGCAACCTTGCTCAGATCACCTACATGATTGTGCTGCACTGTTTTTATTAACTCCTCCCCAGTTCCACAAGCTATTGTGACTGCCCTACCTTTACATTGCTGGCTCATTTTCCACTTACAACACCAGTAGTTTTTGTTCTTTAAAGTTCGTTCCACGGTAATGACATATCCTTCTAGTAAAAGCACTGGTTTTCCTTTCTGTGATGCAGTTCTAAACTTCCTGACTCAGGATATTGCATGTCAGACATTTTGCCTGCTGTGCTTCATAGACTGAGCTACTGCTGATACCTCCCGAATGATCCCTTTATAAGTAGTGTGTATGTAATTCAATGATTTTGTCTGCGATTACCAGAATTTTTGCTTTTCTGTCTTTTCAACTTTACAGTCTTGAGATACTGAAATCTGATATTTCAGTATCTTGAGCTTGTAAAGTGAATCCAGTGGATCAGGGGACCATCCAATCTGTTTCCTTGTCTCAGCAGCGAATGTGTTTTTATTCAAGAATGTTACTGGTTCCCAGACATAGTGGTCATGGAGGTCGATCTTAGACTTGTCCTTTCTCAACACTTTTGTCAGGGTCCTTTCCTTTAGGTTGTTGTCTCTTCAGACAATATTGTCTCAGTTACTTCCTCAAGCTTTTCTGGTATCTCTGGATTTGAATGGCACTTACCTCCATATTTCTATTCAACCTCTTCTCAGAAAATTTCTACATTTTTCTGTTTGTTCCTCTCATTATCAGACATTTGCTTTGCCTTTTGGTCTTTATGCATCTTCAAGCATCTTTACCAAATGTCTGGCCCCTGTCATAGCATCCTGTAGGCTTCAGGGAATTGGAATATTCCCTTATTTGGATGGCCTTCTAATTCAAGCTCCCTCTCAGTACCTTCTGCTTCAAAATCTAAGCATCACTATGCTTCTTCTGTGCAGTGTGGTATTCATCAGCAGTCTCAAAAAGTCTGTGTTGACTCCCTCTCAGGACCAGGTGTATTTTAGTTGCAGGATCCAGACTATTCCAATGTTGGCTTGTCTCTCACCTAACAAGCTACTCTATTACTGCTTATTTCTAGTATCTTCTTCCTCTTCCTGTCCTTCCTGCAAGGGGAATTTCTCCAAATCCTGGGAAACATGCAACCTACCATTCCCATTTTTACTTTGCAAATTCCATATGATGAAATTTCTTTTAAAAATTGATTTTATTTAAAAATGAAATGAATGTGAATAAACAGTACAATAAAACACCTAAACAATACAAATCAATACAAAAAACTATATACACAGTCAATAACAAATGTTGCTATCTGAGAAACATTAATATTCCTCTAATAAAAGTTTAAGTTTTTGCCAAGATAATTTTTGTGTGTGACATCTGTACTTCTATTATTTAAGAGTTGTACCTCTTATTACAAACTTGTTTTGCTAGACATATGAAATCTAAGAAAGAGAGATAGCTATTATTTATCCAGTGTAAAGTAATAACTTTTCTGCAATAGCCAGGATTGACCATAAGACAGGTACTTGTATTTTAAGAATAGGACCTGGAGTTTCAACATTAAATAATAATAAAGAATTTGATATATCAATTTCTCTGACTACAAGGCTTTAACAAAACTTCTAAACTCATTCCAAAATAAATCAACCTTTAATTATTAAAATAAATTATAAATCAACCTTATAATTTTTCATTAAACTTTATAGATTTAATAATGAAATTATATAATAACACTTCTTCCTTTGTTAAAATTGGTTATTTTCTTTCTTGTTCATTTAAAGTATCAAGGGGAACAAAATAAGGATGTCCACTATCACTATTTCTCTTTGCCTTATCAATAGAACATTTCTCCACATTAATTAGAACAATAAGGAAATAAAAGTTTTTTGGTCAATCATACATATAACTCTAAAATCCAGTTATTTGCGGATGATGTTTTATTAACTACAAGTAATATTCAATCTTCAATAGAGAGTGTTGTTATGTCAATTAATTACTTTGAGAAAATTTCCAGATTAAAATTTCATCATAGTAAAACAGAAATAATGTTAATAAATAAAAAGTAACATATAAGTTAAAGAAATAAAATTAATTTAATTGGGAAAACAAACAACTTAAATATTTAGGGGTAAATGTTAAAACAAATTGGAGAGAAACAGAAGCACTGAACTATAAAAACCTTGCTAATAATATCTCAGAACTCATTGAAAGTGTGAATAGAACTTATTTCTCGATGGAGGATAAACTCATTAATAAAAATGATAATTTTACCAGGGATATTATATATTGCTCAATCATTAATATTACTGCCCTCCAAGAAAGACATCAAGAGATTAAATACTATATTATTAAAATGTCTGTGACATCCTCAAAAAACAAGGATATCTTATGAGTGGTACACTAAATGCTGGGATGAAAATGGTTTTGGGTTTCCCAATATTGATTTTTTATATAAAATCTGCTATTTTAAACAGTGTAACACTCTGGTTTAATCCAACATATAACTCAAATTTGAAATGTCTTCATGAATCACTTTTAGTTTCAAATATGGCAATTGATATGAAATGTAATTTTTCATCTAACATTAATATGGCATATTGGATGCTAAAAGATTACTGTATGAACAAAGGCAGCATTGCTAAACATACGTATGGAATTAGGCACATCCTATATGTGTTTAAAATGGTAATGGAAAGTAATTATTTAGTTAAACAGTTGTTGTTTCTGATTTTCCTATAGCATATTCTATAGGTTGTTCAGTGTCTTTTAATATGAATACAATAACTAGTCTTGAAAATAATAATTTAAAATTTTAGTACCAGTTTTTGGACGGAAATAAGACACGTTCTGCAGAAAATCTTTTAACTAAATATAATGTAAATAATACAAATTGGATAATTATTCAAACTCTAAGAGGCTTTATACATAGTAATTTACAATTACCATTAGTTATGTAAACTAAACCTATCCCAAAAATTTTTGATTTTTTTTTTTCAGATTAATGCTATCAGTTATAAAAATAAAGCATACTTATCTATAATTTATAAAATTTTAAGAACTGACTTTATAAGTTTAATGAATCCCATTGGGAATATGCAACAAAAATAAATACAGAACCTTTTTCAGAGTTTAATAAAAAGCTTCATTTGAAATATGCATACAACTCCACATCATCTATCTATTGGAAAACATTTACTTGGAAGTTTTTACATAGGAGTTTTTTTTTTAATTCCAAGTAAAATATCCATTTTCTATAAAAAAGAAAAAGTGAGATGTTAGCGATGGAATGAAAATTTAGAAGCAGATTGGAAACACATGGTTCTAAAGTGTCAAAAGGTTGCTATATGATGAAATTTCAATGGCATTTCAAGACTGATTGACTCTAACATTGCTACCCTCTGGAGTATCTGGTCTGGCAACTGGTGGATTCACCAGATTTCCCTGAATCCAGGTCTTCCTTTTCAGGTTGGTCTCCCTACTCAAAAGGTTTGCACATATGCTTCCAATCACATTTGTGGAGCATCTTTCAGCAGCTTAAAAGTCCAGGTTCTTTGGTCCCATCAGCAACTGAGAGACCATATCAACATCAAGAATATGAGGGCTGTACTACTAACTCTTTAGGAGTTTCAGTCATTTTGGCTTCCAGATCCTCTAAAAGTTTTTAAAGTCAATACCACAGTCATGCAGCACATCAACAAGCAAAGGGGCACAAAATATTAGCTTTTGTGCACACTGGCTCTTTAGGTTTGGGATTTTGAAATCCACCATCATTTAGCTCTTCAGGCAGTTTACATTCCTTAAGAGCACAATCTGGTGGCTGACTCTTTGAACAGGTCCAGAACAAATCCTCATGAATGGATGATTAACAGGGAAGTGTTTCTGGACATTGTACACAGGTGGAGTACTCCTCAAGTAGATCTTTTTGCCTCCCTTCAGAACAGACTTCCCCAGTTTTGTTCCAGAGTGCCAAGACTTCGGGCTTGAAAAGTGGATAGCTTGTCATTTTCTTGAAAGGGATTTACTCTGTATGCCTATCCCTGTCTTCCTCTCCTATTACAGGTCCTGCACAAGATCATGTGGAGCACACCCAAAATCTTGCCGATGACTCTTTTTTAGCCCAGACATCACTGGTTCCCTCTTCTATTTCACCCGGCCAGGGACATGTATTGCAAATTACCTTACAGGAGAGCTCTTCTCACACAAGACAAGACAAGGGATCTCTCATTCACCCTCACTTGCCACCCTTCAACTGATACTTTGGGTGATAGGGTTTCCAGAGCTTTCAGACACCATTTTTCTGCGGACGTGCTTTGAATTTTGTTGGAGGTCAGGAAACCCACTAATATAAAATCCTGCATGACTAAATGGAAGAGACTTTCTATATGATTTCTCAAGCATGACCCAGTCCTTTTTCTGTCGGAGTCCCTACTGTCTTTTCATATTTGTGTGAGTTGCTAAATTCTGGTTCAGCATATTCATTTGTCAAAGTTAATCTGTCTGCCATTTTCACCTGTCTGCCATTGAATCTACCTTTGTCTTCCAGTTTTGAAGTAAAACAAATTTTAAAATGCATCCTTTATATCAGGCCTCCAAGAAAGCCTAGTCCATCTTTGTGGGGCCTTAATTTTGTTTTTGAAAAATTGACTCACTCCTCTTTTGAGCCTGCTTTTTCTTCTTCCAAACAACATTGTACTTAGAAAGCTGTATACTTGCTGGCACTTACTTCTGCCAAGAGGGTCTCTGAACTTTATGATTGTCCTTGAATCAATCCATTCATATTCCTTCTTTTTTCCTTCTCCACAGACTATTAGTGAACATTTTTTCACACCTTGGATTTACATAAACAGTACAGATATTACTTAGACAAGACAAAGCATATCAGGAAATATTTTTCTTTCTTGATAGGAAATTAAGTTTGGTAGTGTCTAGGCAAACCATGTCCTACTGGATTTCTAATGCCATTTACTTTTGCTATTCTTTTCATAGCAAGCAGCTTTCCTCTTCTATTTGTGCTCATTCTACTAGGGCAGTGGCTTCCTCTGGTGCTTTTGTCAAGGGTCTGGATACCTGATCCATCTTGGAAGCTGCTATTTGGTCTTCTATTCACATTTTTACCAAAAATTACAAGTTAGATTTAGTTTCCAGGGCCAGGTTTGGTTTTGCCAGGAGCTATCCTTCATGGGTTTGTGGAGGGCTGTTCTCTGCCTTTCTCCTCCTATATTTTCCATTAGCTTTTGTACTCTCCCAAGAGTAAAGAATACTGCAACAGTGATAAGGAAGGACACAGTACAGTTTAATAAGATCTTACCATAACAGTAGATGTCCTACTTCTCACTATTGCAGTACTCTGTCCTTCCCTCCTGCCCTGTTACTTTCTGTTGCACTCCTTCTGGCTGAAGGGTCTTTCTTAAATCCTTTTCTCCTTCTTCCCATCCTGGATGTACATGCGATTGCCTTCTTTGATGTTGCTCTGGTTCTTCTGGGACACTTCAGTTCTGAGGATTTGCCGTCCGTGCATCACATATATACCTTACATCTTCTGCATAGGACATACAGCTGATATATGATGCCTAGAAAGTGTAAAGGCAATACTCAGTAGGATATCCCAAGAGTAAAGCATACTGAAACAGTGAAAAGTCGAACATCTTCTGTTATATTAAGATTTTACACATCTGTGCTGTGTAATGAAAAAGAACGAATGACCCAAACATTGATGTTTGCCAAGTCGACTCGAAAGGTCAGTTTTGCAAATGCCAACATGCTATTATGCATGCACCGAGCAAAGATTTCAGAACATGCAAAAAAATGTTCAGAAAATAAACATAATTTCATTGTTTATACAGCTAGACAATTCCTAATTCAAAACCTTTGGGACCAGCTGAGTTTCGAATTTTGGAATTTTTTGGATTTTAGAGCCCTTAGACAATGACTTACCAATGCAGCTTAATTAGGAGTCAAAATTTACAATTAATGTTTACTGCTAGAAGTAGATGATGAGACAGCAGTGAAGTTACATTGCATTGCATAAACCTTGTATGCTGTGCAATGATAAATTGAAATGGCTCATTTTTTTAAAATTTAGGTGCACATTTATTTAGAGCAAGAGTCAAGATTGTTGGAACTGCTCACTCATTCTCCTCCACACACACACACACACACACACACACACACACACACACACACACACACACACACACACATACACACACACACACACACACACACACACACACACACATACTGGGTGTAATTAGAAGGTGCTGCAAAAGGTGCAAGGTTGGATCATGGACTGTGACCATCGTCATCAAGTTGTAGTCGGATGTCTAATGATGTGCCAGGAACTGGATTCTTAGGTGGCAAAGTAGTGGTACAGAAGGCAGCCTTCTTAAAGACTTCTTGAAGTGTCAACTGTCTCATTAATTTAGGTTTCTGTTGAAGCAGTCTCTCTTTAACTCAGTAAATTGCCATAGTCTACTGCTCACTGATAAATTTACGTTGTTCAAGGCTTGCAGTTAACTGGTCACACATTTTCACCATATTGCCTATGGGGATTTTTGCTGTACTGTATACAATGTCTTCATCATCACTACTATCCCCAGCTTATCTGCATTTAAAACCATTGCAGCAATTTCTCCATCGCTCAAGGAATGCACAATGGTTGCATCATTGTCAATGTTTAACATATCTTCTATGGCAGCTTCCTTTAAGTTGTTTGCACTTTCTGCCAACAAACTTCTAGCATATGTTACAAGGTTAGATATCTCTTTCTCATCAGTGACACAAAATCCTTTGAAGTCTTCATCTGTTGGTTCATTTTCATCAAACATCACTATATGCCAAAGTTCGTGCCAAGCATTAGTTAATGTCCTACATTTATCATCTTTACAATGGGTTGGTGCTTTCTCATCAGCAGTTGTTGATGTTTTTCTAGGGATGTAACACCAGTAGAGAGATGTTTCATCAGCATTGTACACTTGTTCAGGACTTAGGGTTTCATCAGATACTATACTGGCAAATTTGTCAATGTAATTTTTACCTGCTTCATGATCAGCCAAAGCTTTTTCACCACAGATTTTTAGATATTTTAAACTATTACCCTTCTTAAATTTCTGCAGCCAACCATCTGAATATTGAGAATCACCTTCAATTTTAAGTTCTTCATGATATATTCTTGCTTGTTTCCTGAGCAACAAACCAGTCAGTGGCATACGTTCACATCTTTGCTATCGAATCCACCCCATCAATACATGGTCAAGGTGTTCATTTTTTGCTTTATGCAGTGTTTTCCTATCTTTCATTAGCTTATGGTCATCACTGTCACTATAAACTTGAGTATCTTGGCTTTCATCTTCTTTAAGCCATACGCAGTGGTAATTCCAATACCATATTCTTCAGTAAAACACCACACGAATACACCATGATCAAGCTTCTGCAATAACTCCACCTTCTGCATTATTGATAATGAGTGATGTTTCCTTTTCTTTTTCTCAGAGTTACCCATTGGAGTATCTGCAGTTCTATTAGACATTTTCACAGTGAAATTAAAGACAGAGCAATAAAGGTGTCAGTGAGCAGTGAGCAGCAGGCACACTTACGCACGTAAGCACTGCTACTAGTAAGAGCACAGAGCAGTGCATGGGCCGACAAGTGCATGAAAAAACTTTGGATTTTGGAGATTTTCAGATTTCAGAATTTCAGATTAGAGGCCTGTACAAACTCCAAGATTGCACAATCTCAGGGAAAGGGTCCTACCTTGAGAGTTGTGCTGTCTCACACACCTGTCAACTATCTATGTAGTTGACAAAATTTTGTTGACTAATCAGATGCTGACCAAAGATAAATTCAATTAAAATCAGTTCCCCTATATATATATATATATATATATATATATATATATATATATATATATATATATGTATATATATTTATAGATCTATAAAGTCTAACTTTTCAGAATAGTGGCATTATTACAGAAATAATTTTTTTCTAATGTAAGGTGTAAGATTAGGGTTACGCAGAAGGTTAGCAGGCTTTTCTAAGGTGGTACAGGAGGGCTTTCAGTACATCAGTCCCCCATCTCAAAGTGAAGTTATTTGCTGCCGCTGAATGTATCAACTCAGGAATGATAAGTACTGTCTGTAACAAATGATCTTAAGTTGAACAACATTCACTTATTGCACCAAAGGCATAAAGAAAGTTACTTTTTTGCTGGATGGATACCTTCTCAACTTTACAGCCATAAGTTTAACATAATTATTTCCTTATGGCCCAATCTGCATGCATTTACAGAGTCACATGCTATTTACAAACCAGAAAAGAATGTAGTGCATGAAAAACTAAAAGATGAAAGGGGGAATATGTTATAATTATTATGCTGTGTTAGCAAACCTAGCAGAAATATAACATACTGCAATCCTTTAAGGATCAGTAACCCACTGTCCTTTTCTCCTATTTATCTCATATGTATGTTACTTATGAAGACGGTGAAAAATGATAGAGAGCAGTCTCAGAGGGAAGTGGCCTAGTTGATCTCAAGAACAGAGATGGAGCATGGTCCAATGGGGCCCTTGGTAGTGTAAATGGACCAGCTACACCCACTCCCACTCATTATACTGTCCCATTACTTGTCTCTCTCTCTCCCCAGTTAATATAAACACTGCTCAAACATGTCAATGTGGATATTATTTTATTCTTTACTTTTACAATGATTGCAGAGATTTGGATTTAATTTAAAACTTTTATTTCAAATTTTACTGCACAAACACTAATGGCCATCTGCTAAACAAAACAAAGCAGCTGCATATTGAAAGCAGACATAGCATGAACAATAGTAGTCTTTACTTACCCAGAAACTGACATTTATTGAAAAATGCAGTGAAACTCTCATTCACTGAAAAATACATTTGGCCAGTGGCAGATTATGTGTACCTTTGTACCCGGGGCCTGTTTTTAAAATCTCTGTGCCCCCTGTACACATTTTTAGGACCAGCATGTGTTCTTTAATTCACCATCCAGATTGTTTAAATTGTATTTCTTGTTTAACACAGCAGCATTTGTTAGTGTGCATGGACATTTATTTCCAGTAAACAGCTAAACAAAATGTATGAAGCAATAATGCCAGAAGTACCCATTTCAGAGCATTTCAACCATAAAAAGCCACTCAAACTGATGTCATCATAATAGAACAATATCTGTACTCAGCAGTTGCAGCCACTAAACTGACAGTGTGCACATCATATATGATTGTAATAAAAATGGCCACAATAAATTAATTCAGTTTGCTTTATACAAAGCTCAGCAGGGTCAGTAATTATTATCTGCATGCATCTCCCAAACTACCAATTATAGCTACATAGT
This sequence comes from Protopterus annectens, assembly GCF_019279795.1. Lineage (NCBI taxonomy): Eukaryota > Metazoa > Chordata > Ceratodontiformes > Protopteridae > Protopterus > Protopterus annectens. The sequence goes on from NC_056737.1 coordinate 129,006,951, forward strand.
TGACTATACTATAATATTTACCAAAGTTCATATTTTGAATTTCTTGCACACAGTAGCCATAGTATCCCTCCTTCCTTGACACACATACCCACACACACACACACACACACACACACACACACACACACACACACACACACACACACACACTAGTCATGCAAAGCCAGATTAAATTTTTTTAAAAATGACCAGATAAGAGTATAAGGTACTGACAGCCCCACCCATGTTATAGCCACTTTGTTTAATAATGTACACCACTTGTTGGTATGCAGAAATAAATTACCCCTGGGATTTATTAACGCCTACACTATGTGTACACTAAGTGTACTCTAAGTAAGCAGACAACACAAGCATAACTCACACCTTCTTCCTCCTAATTTTAGTTTTGCTGCTGATCTTCTTGCAACTGTAAATATCGATGGAGATTCATAAAGGTTACCACAAAGTGTAGACTACATGTACACTTAGTGTAATATTTTTGAGTGACTCGAAAGCACAACGAATGTGGTAGGAATACTCTGGGATACAAATTGTGTACACTTATGAACATCACTAGCATCATACCATAAGATTCAGTTAGGTGTAGCACAGTTTAAATAGAAGAGTATTTACGAGTGCATAAGTAATATTAACCGCCTGATAACATATAACATATAATAAATAACCTGATATCATATGATAAGTATGTTAATGCAAAATTTCTGCAGAAGTAAAAGTCATCCAAATAATTAAAAAAAAAAACAGCAACTATAACTTTAATAGCTGTAACTATATAGTAAGTCTGCTCACCTGCTTCACCCTGTACTCTACACCCCTCTACTTTGAATCCTACACACACACCTGTATATACTATTGTCTGTTTCTACTCACATATACCCTGTACTCTATACCCCTCAACTTTAAATCCTACACACACACCTGTATATACTATTGTCTTTTTCTACTCACATATACCCTGCACTCTACACCCCTCTATTTTGAATCCTACACACACACCTGTATATACTATTGTCTGTTTCTACTCACATATACCCTGTACTCTACACCCCTCTACTTTGAATCCTACACACACACCTGTATATACTATTGTCTTTTTCTACTCACATATACCGTGCACTCTACACCCCTCTACTTTGAAGCCTACACACACACCTATATATACTATTGTCTGTTTCTACTCACATATACCTTGTACTCTACACCCCTCTACTTTGAATCCTACACACACACCTGTATATACTATTGTCTGTTTCTACTCACATATACCCTGTACTCTACATCCCTCTACTTTGAATCCTACACAAACACCTGTATATACTATTGTCTTTTTCTACTCACATATACCCTGTACTCTACACCCCTCTACTTTGAATAGTACACACACACCTGTATATACTATTGTCTGTTTCTACTCACATATACCCTGTACTCTACACCCCTCTACTTTGAATCCTAAACACACCTGTATATACTATTGTCTGTTTCTACTCACATATACCCTGTACTCTACACCCCTCTACTTTGAATCCTACACACACACCTGTATATACTATTGTCTTTTTCTACTCATATATACCCTGTACTCCACACCAATCTACTTTGAATCCTACACACACACCTGTATATACTATTGTCTTTTTCTACTCACATATACCCTGTACTCCACACCCCTCTACTTTGAATCCTACACACACACACCTGTATATACTACTGTCTTTTTCTACTCACATATACCCTGTACTCTACACCTCTCTACTTTGAATCCTACACACACACCTGTATATACTATTATCTGTTTCTACTCACATATACCCTGTACTCTACACTCCTCTACTTTGATTCCTACACACACACCTGTATATAATATTGTCTTTTTCTACTCACATATACCCTGTACTCTACACCCCTCTACTTTGAATCATACACACACATACACCTGTATATACTATTGTCTTTTTCTACTCACATATACCCTGTACTCCACACCTCTCTACTTTGAATCCTACACACACACCTGTATATACTATTGTCTGTTTCTACTCACATATACCCTGTACTCTACACCCCTCTACTTTGAATCCTACACACACACCTGTATATACTATTATCTTTTTCTACTCACATATACCCTGTACTCTACACCCCTCTACTTCGAATCCTACACACAAACCTGTATAGAGTATTGTCTTTTTTACTCACATATACCCTGTACTCTACACCCCTCTACTTTGAATCCTACACACACACCTGCATATACTATTGTCTTTTTCTACTCACATATACCCTGTACTCTACACCCCTCTACTTTGAACACTACACACAAACCCGCATATACTATTGTCTGTTTCTACTCACATATACCCTGTACTCTACACCCCTCTACTTTGAATCCTACACACACACCTGTATATACTATTGTCTTTTTCTACTCACATATACCCTGTACTCTACACCCCTCTACTTTGAATCCTACACACAAACCTGTATATACTATTGTCTTTTTCTACTCACATATACCCTGCACTCTACACCCCTCTACTTTGAATCCTACACACACACCTGTATATACTATTGTCTTTTTCTACTCACATATACCCTGTACTCTACACCCCTCTACTTTGAATCCTACACACACACCTGTATATACTATTGTCTGTTTCTACTCAGATATACCCTGAACTCTACACCCCTCTACCTTGAACCCTACACACACATATGTATATACTATTGTCTTTTTCTACTCACATATACCCTGTACTATACACCCTCTACTTTGAATCCTACACACACACCTGTATATACTATTGTCTGTTTCTACTCACATATACCCTGTACTCTACACCCCTCTACTTTGAACCATACACACACATCTGAATATACTATTGCCTGTTTCTACTCACATATACCCTGTACTCTACACCCCTCTACTTTGAATCCTACACACACACCTGTATATACTATTGTCTTTTTCTACTCACATATACCCTGCACTCTACACCCCTCTACTTTGAATCCTACACACACACCTGTATATACTATTGTCTTTTTCTACTCACATATACCCTGTACTCTACACCCCTCTACTTTGAATCCTACACACACACCTGTATATACTATTGTCTGTTTCTACTCACATATACCCTGTACTCTACACCCTCTACTTTGAATCCTACACACACACCTGTATATACTATTGTCTTTTTCTACTCACATATACCCTGTACTCTACACCCTCTACTTTGAATCCTACACACACACCTGTATATACTATTGTCTGTTTCTACTCACATATACCCTGTACTCTACACCCTCTACTTTGAATCCTACACACACACCTGTATATACTATTGGCTGTTTGTCTCCACATATACGCTGTACTCTACACTACTCTACTTTGAATCCTACACACACGCCTGTATATACTATTGTCTGTTTCTACTCACATATACCCTGTACTCTACACCCTCTACTTTGAATCCTACACACACACCTGTATATACTATTGTCTGTTTCTACTCACATATACCCTGTACTCTACACCCTCTACTTTGAATCCTACACACACACCTGTATATACTATTGTCTGTTTCTACTCACATATACCCTGTACTCTACACCCTCTACTTTGAATCCTACACACGCACCTGTATATACTATTGTCTGTTTCTACTCACATATACCCTGTACTCTACACCCCTCTACTTTGAATCCTACACACGCACCTGTATATACTATTGTCTGTTTCTACTCACATATACCCTGTACTCTACACCCTCTACTTTGAATCCTACACACACACCTGTATATACTATTGTCTGTTTCTACTCACATATACCCTGTACTCTACACCCTCTACTTTGAATCCTACACACACACCTGTATATACTATTGTCTGTTTCTACTCACATATACCCTGTACTCTACACCCTCTACTTTGAATCCTACACACACACCTGTATATACTATTGTCTGTTTCTACTCACATATACCCTGTACTCTACACCCCTCTACTTTGAATCCTACACACACACCTGTATATACTATTGTCTTTTTCTACTCACATATACCCTGTACTCTACACCCCTCTACTTTGAATCCTACACACACACCTGTATATACTATTGTCTGTTTCTACTCACATATACCCTGTACTCTACACCCCTCTACTTTGAATCCTACACACACACCTGTATATACTATTGTCTGTTTCTACTCACATATACCCTGTACTCTACACCCCTCTACTTTGAATCCTACACACACACCTGTATATACTATTGTCTGTTTCTACTCACATATACCCTGTACTCCACACCCCTCTACTTTGAATCCTGCACACACACCTGTATATACTATTGTCTTTTTCTACTCACATATACCCTGTACTCCACACCCCTCTACTTTGAATCCTGCACACACACCTGTATATACTATTGTCTTTTTCTACTCACATATACCCTGTACTCTACACCCCTCTACTTTGAATCCTACACACACACCTGTATATACTATTGTCTGTTTCTACTCACATATACCCTGTACTCTACACCCCTCTACTTTGAATCCTACACACACACCTGTATGTACTATTGTCTGTTTCTACTCACATATACCCTGTACTCTACACCTCTCTACTTTGAATCCTACACACACACCTGTATATACTATTGTCTGTTTCATGTACCCTGTACTCTACACCCCTCTACTTTGAATCCTACACACACCTGTATATACTATTGTCTGTTTCTACTAACATATAGCCTGTACTCTACACCCCTCTACTTTGAATCCTACACACACACACCTGTATATACTATTGTCTTTTTCTACTCACATATACCCTGTACTCTACACCCCTCTACTTTGAATCCTACACACACACCTGTATATACTATTGTCTTTTTCTACTCACATATACCCTGTACTCTACACCCCTCTACTTTGAATCCTACACACACACCTGTATATACTATTGTCTGTTTCTACTCACATATACCCTGTACTCTACACCTCTCTACTTTGAATCCTACACACACACCTGTATATACTATTGTCTGTTTCTACTCACATATACCCTGTACTCTACACCCCTCTACTTTGAATCCTACACACACACCTGTATATACTATTGTCTGTTTCTACTCACATATACCCTGTACTCTACATCCCTCTACTTTGAATCCTACACACACACCTGTATATACTATTGTCTTTTTCTACTCACATATACCCTGTACTCTACACCCCTCTACTTTGAATCCTACACACACACCTGTATATACTATTGTCTGTTTCTACTCACATATACCCTGTACTCTACACCCCTCTACTTTGAATCCTACACACACACCTGTATATACTATTGTCTGTTTCTACTCACATATACCCTGTACTCTACACCCCTCTACTTTGAATCCTACACACACACCTGTATATACTATTGTCTTTTTCTACTCACATATACCCTGTACTCTACACCCCTCTACTTTGAATCCTACACACACACCTGTATATACTATTGTCTGTTTCTACTCACATATACCCTGTACTCTACACCCCTCTACTTTGAATCCTACACACACACCTGTATATACTATTGTCTGTTTCTACTCACATATACCCTGTACTCTACACCCCTCTACTTTGAATCCTACACACACACCTGTATATACTATTGTCTGTTTCTACTCACATATACCCTGTACTCTACACCCTCTTCTTTGAACCCTACACACACACCTGTATATACTATTGTCTGTTTCTACTCACATATACCCTGTACTCTACACCCCTCTTCTTTGAACCCTACACACACAAACCTGTATATACTATTGTCTGTTTCTACTCACATATACCCTGTACTCTACACCCCTCTACTTTGAATCCTACACACACACCTGTATATACTATTGTCTTTTTCTACTCACATGTACCCTGTACTCTACACCCCTCTACTTTGAATCCTACACACACCTGTATATACTATTGTCTGTTTCTACTAACATATAGCCTGTACTCCTCTACTTTGAATCCTACACACACAACTGTATATACTATTGTCTGTTTCTACTAACATATATCCTGTACTCTACACCCTCTACTTTGAATCCTACACACACACCTGTATATACTATTGTCTGTTTCTACTCACATATACCCTGCACTCTACACCCTCTACTTTGAATCCTACACACACACCTGTATATACTATTGTCTGTTTCTACTCACATATACACTGTACTCTACACCCCTCTACTTTGAATCCTACACACACACCTGTATATAAAATTGCATGTTTCTACTCACATATACCCTGTACTCTACACCCCTCTACTTTGAATCCTACACACACACCTGTATATACTATTGTCTGTTTTTCTACTCACATATACCCTGTACTCTACACCCTCTACTTTGAATCCTACACACACACCTGTATATACTATTGTCTGTTTTTTCTACTCACATATACCCTGTACTCTACACCCCTCTACTTTGAATCCTACACACACACCTGTATATACTATTGTCTGTTTCTACTCACATATTCCCTGTACTCTACACCCCTCTACTTTGAATCCTACACACACACCTGTATATACTATTGTCTGTTTCTACTCACATATACCCTGTACTCTACACCCCTCTACTTTGAATCCTACACACACACCTGTATATACTATTGTCTGTTTCTACTCACATATACCCTGTACTCTACACCCTCTACTTTGAATCCTACACACACACCTGTATATACTATTGTCTGTTTCTACTCACATATACCCTGTACTCTACACCCCTCTACTTTGAATCCTACACACACACCTGTATATACTATTGTCTGTTTCTACTCACATATACCCTGTACTCTACACCCCTCTTCTTTGAACCCTACACACACACCTGTATATACTATTGTCTTTTTCTACTCACATGTACCCTGTACTCTACACCCCTCTACTTTGAATCCTACACACACACCTGTATATACTATTGCCTGTTTCTACTCACATGTACCCTGTACTCTACACCCCTCTACTTTGAATCCTACACACACCTGTATATACTATTGTCTGTTTCTACTAACATATAGCCTGTACTCTACACCCCTCTACTTTGAACCCTACACACACACACCTGTATATACTATTGTCTGTTTCTACTCACATATACCCTGTACTCTACACCCCTCTACTTTGAATCCTACACACACACCTGTATATACTATTGTCTGTTTCTACTCACATATACCCTGTACTCTACACCCCTCTACTTTGAATCCTACACACACACCTGTATATACTATTGTCTGTTTCTACTCACATATACCCTGTACTCTACAACCCTCTACTTTGAATCCTACACACACACCTGTATATACTATTGTCTGTTTCTACTCACATATACCCTGTACTCTACAACCCTCTACTTTGAATCCTACACACACACCTGTATATACTATTGTCTGTTTCTACTCACATATACCCTGTACTCTACACCCCTCTACTTTGAATCCTACACACACACCTGTATATACTATTGTCTGTTTCTACTCACATATACCCTGTACTCTACACCCCTCTACTTTGAATCCTACACACACACCTGTATATACTATTGTCTGTTTCTACTCACATATACCCTGTACTCTACACCCCTCTACTTTGAATCCTACACACACACCTGTATATACTATTGTCTTTTTCTACTCACATATACCCTGCACTCTACACCCCTCTACTTTGAATCCTACACACACACCTGTATATACTGTCTGTTTCTACTCACATATACCCTGCTCTCTACACCCCTCTACTTTGAATCCTACACACACACACCTGTATATACTATTGTCTTTTTCTACTCACATATACCCTGTACTCTACACCCCTCTACTTTGAATCCTACACACACACCTGTATATACTATTGTCTTTTTCTACTCACATGCACCCTGTGCTCCACACCCCTCTACTTTGAATCCTACACACACACCTGTATATACTATTGTCTGTTTCTACTCACATATACCCTGCACTCTACACCCCTCTACTTTGAATCCTACACACACACCTGTATATACTATTGTCTGTTTCTACTCACATATACCCTGCACTCTACACCCCTCTACTTTGAATCCTACACACACACCTGTATATACTATTGTCTGTTTCTACTCACATATACCCTGTACTCTACACCCCTCTACTTTAAATCCTACACACACACCTATATATACTCTTGTCTGTTTCTAACACACACCTGTATATACTATTGTCTGTTTCTACTCACATATACCCTGTACTCTACACCCCTCTACTTTGAATCCTACACACACACACCTGTATATACTATTGTCTGTTTCTACTCACATATTACCTGTACTCCACACCCCTCTACTTTGAATCCTACATACACAGCTGTATATACTATTGTCTGTTTCTACTCACATATACCCTGTACTCCACACCCCTCTACTTTGAATCCTAAACACACACCTGTATATACTATTGTCTGTTTCTACTCACATATACCCTGTACTCTACACCCCTTTACTTTGAATCATACACACACACCTGTATATGCTATTGTCTTTTTCTACTCACATATACCTTGCACTCTACACCCCTCTACTTTGAATCCTACACACACACCTGTATATACTATTGTCTGTTTCTACTCACATATACCGTGAACTCCACACCCCTCTACTTTGAATCCTACACACACACCTGTATATACTATTGTCTGTTTCTACTCACATATACCCTGTACTCTACACCCCTCTACTTTGAATCCTACACACACACCTGTATATACTATTGTCTTTTTCTACTCACATATACCCTGCATTCTACACCCCTCTACTTTGAATCCTACACAAACACCTGTATATACTATTGTCTGTTTCTACTCACATATACCCTGTACTCTACACCCCTCTACTTTGAATCCTACACACACACCTGTATATACTATTGTCTGTTTCTAACACACACCTGTATAGTCTATTGTCTGTTTCTACTCACATATACCCTGTACTCTACAACCCTCTACTTTGAAGCCTACACACACACCTATATATACTATTGTCTGTTTCTACTCACATATACCTTGTACTCTACACCCCTCTACTTTGAATCCTACACACACACCTGTATATACTATTATGTGTTTCTAACACACACCTGTATATACTATTGTCTGTTTCTACTCACATATACCCTGTACTCACACCCTCTACTTTGAATCCTACACACACCTGTATATACTCTGCACTCTACACCCTCTACTTTGAATCCTACACACACACCTGTATATACTATTGTCTGTTTCTACTCACATATACCCTGCACTCTACACCCCTCTACTTTGAATCCTACACACACACCTGTATATACTATTGTCTGTTTCTACTCACATATACCCTGCACTCTACACCCCTCTACTTTGAATCCTACACACACACCTGTATATACTATTGTCTTTTTCTACTCACATATACCCTGCACTCTACACCCTCTACTTTGAATCCTACACACACCTGTATATACTATTGTCTGTTTCTACTCACATATGCCCTGTACTCTACACCCTCTACTTTGAATCCTACACACACACCTGTATATACTATTGTCTGTTTCTACTCACATATACCCTGCACTCTACACCTCTACTTTGAATCCTACACACACACCTGTATATACTATTGTCTGTTTCTACTCACATATACCCTGTAACTCTACACCTACTTTGAATCCTACACACACACCTGTATATACTATTGTCTGTTTCTACTCACATATTCCTGTACTCCACACCCTCTACTTTGAATCCTACACACACACCTGTATATACTATTGTCTTTTTCTACTCACATGCACCCTGTGCTCCACACCTCTACTTTGAATCCTACACACACACCTCTATATACTATTGTCTGTTTCTACTCACATATACCCTGCTCTCTACACCCTCTACTTTGAATCCTACACACACACCTGTATATACTATTGTCTGTTTCTACTCACATATACCCTGCACTCTACACCCTCTACTTTGAATCCTACACACACACCTGTATATACTATTGTCTGTTTCTACTCACATATACCCTGTACTCTACACCCTCTACTTTGAATCCTACACACACACCTGTATATACTATTGTCTGTTTCTCTCACATATACCCTGCACTCTACACCCCTCTACTTTGAATCCTACACACACACCTGTATATACTATTGTCTGTTTCTACTCACATATACCCTTCACTCTACACCCCTCTACTTTGAACCCTACACACACCTGTATATACTATTGTCTTTTTCTACTCACATGTACCCTGTACTCTACACCCCTCTAAATTGAATCCTACACACACACCTGTATATACTATTGTCTGTTTCTACTCACATATACCCTGTACCATACACCCCTCTACTTTGAACCCTACACACACACCTGTATATACTATTGTCTGTTTCTACTCACATATACCCTGCACTCTACACCCCTCTACTTTGAACCCTACACACACACACCTGTATATACTATTGTCTGTTTCTACTCACATATACCCTGCACTCTACACCACTCTACTTTGAATTCTACACAAACACCTGTATATACTATTGTCTGTTTCTACTCACATATACCCTGTACTCTACACCCCTCTAAATTGAATCCTACACACACACCTGTATATACTATTGTCTGTTTCTACTCACATATACCCTGTACCATACACCCCTCTACTTTGAACCCTACACACACACACCTGTATATACTATTGTCTGTTTCTACTCACATATACCCTGCACTCTACACCACTCTACTTTGAATTCTACACAAACACCTGTATATACTATTGTCTGTTTCTAATCACATATAACCTGTACTCCACACCCCTCTACTTTGAATCCTATACACACACACCTGTATATACTATTGTCTGTTTCTACTCACATATACGCTGTACTCCACACCCCTCTACTTTGAATCCTACACACACACCTTTATATACTATTGTCTGTTTCTACTCACATATACCGTGTACTCCACAGCCCTCTACTTTGAATCCTACACACACACCTGTATATACTATTGACTTTTTCTACTCACATATACCCTGCACTCTACACCCATCTACTTTGAATCCTACACACACACCTGTATATACTATTGTCTGTTTCTACTCACATATACCCTGCACTCTACACCCCTCTACTTTGAATCCTACACACACACCTGTATATACTATTGTCTGTTTCTACTCACATATACCCTGCACTCTACACCCCTCTACTTTGAATCCTACACACACACCTGTATATACTATTGTCTGTTTCTACTCACATATACCCTGCACTCTACACCCCTCTACTTTGAATCCTACACACACACCTGTATATACTATTGTCTGTTTCTACTCACATATTACCTGTACTCCACACCCCTCTACTTTGAATCCTACACACACACCTGTATATACTATTGTCTGTTTCTACTCACATATACCCTGCACTCTACACCCCTCTACTTTGAATCCTACACACACACCTGTATATACTGTCTGTTTCTACTCACATATACCCTGCATTCTACACCCCTCTACTTTTAATCCTACACACACACCTGTATATACTATTGTCTGTTTCTACTCACATATACCCTGTACTCTACACCCCTCTACTTTGAACCCTACACACACACCTGTATATACTATTGTCTGTTTCTACTCACATATACCCTGCACTCTACACCCCTCTACTTTGAATCCTACACACACACCTGTATATACTATTGTCTGTTTCTGCTCACATATACGCTGCACTCTACACCCCTCTACTTTGAATCCTACACACACACACCTGTATATACTATTGTCTTTTCTTCCTCAGATATACCTTGTACTCTACACCTCTACTTTGAATCCTACACACACACCTGTATATACTATTGTCTTTTCTACTCACATATACCCTGTACTCCACACCACTCTACTTTGAATCCTACACACAAACCTGTATATACTATTGTCTGTTTCTACTCACATATACCCTGTACTCTACACCCCTCTACTTTGAATCCTACACACACACCTGTATATACTATTGTCTTTTTCTACTCACATATACCCTGCATTCTACACCCCTCTACTTTGAATCCTACACACACACCTGTATATACTATTGTCTGTTTCTACTCACATATACCCTGTACTCCATACCCCTCTACTTTAAATCCTACACACACACCTATATATACTCTTGTCTGTTTCTAACACACACCTGTATATACTATTGTCTGTTTCTACTCACATATACCCCTCTACTATGAATCCTACACACACACCTGTATATACTACTGTCTGTTTCTTCTCACATATTCCCTGTACTCTACACCCCTCTACTTTGAATCTTACACACACCTGTATATACTATTGCCTGTTTCTAACACACCCCTGTATATACTATTGTCTGTTTCTACTCACATATACCCTGTACTCTACACCCCTCTACTTTGAATCCTACACACACACCTGTATATACTATTGTCTGTTTCTACTCACATATACCCTGTACTCTACACCCCTCTACTTTGAACCCTACACACACACCTGTATAAACTATTGTCTGTTTCTACTCACATATACCCTGCACTCTACACCCCTCTACTTTGAATCCTACACACACACCTGTATATACTATTGTCTGTTTCTACTCACATATACCCTGCACTCTACACCACTCTACTTTGAATTCTACACAAACACCTGTATATACTATTGTCTGTTTCTACTCACATATACCCTGCACTCTACACCCCTCTACTTTGAATCCTACACACACACCTGTATATACTATTGTCTGTTTCTACTCACATATTACCTGTACTCCACACCCCTCTACTTTGAATCTTACACACACACCTGTATATACTATTGTCTTTTTCTACTCACATATACCAGCACTCTACACCCCTCTACTTTGAATCCTACACACACACCTGTATATACTGTCTGTTTCTACTCCCATATACCCTGCCCTCTACACCCCTCTACTTTGAATCCTACACACACACCTGTATATACTATTGTCTGTTTCTACTCACATATACCCTGTACTCTACACCCCTCTACTTTGAACCCTACACACACACCTGTATATACTATTGTCTGTTTCTACTCACATATACCCTGCACTCTACACCCCTCTACTTTGAATCCTACACACACACCTGTATATACTATTGTCTGTTTCTACTCACATATACCCTGCACTCTACACCCCTCTACTTTGAATCCTACACACACACCTGTATATACTATTGTCTTTTCTTCTCAGATATACCCTGTACTCTACACCCTCTATTTTGAATCCTACACACACACCTGTATATACTATTGTCTGTTTCTAACACACACCTGTATAGTCTATTGTCTGTTTCTACTCACATATACCCTGTACTCTACAACCCTCTACTTTGAATCCTACACACACACCTGTATATACTATTGTCTGTTTCTACTCACATATTCCCTGTACTCTACACCCCTCTACTTTGAATCCTACACACACACCTTATATACTATTGCCTGTTTCTAACACACACCTGTATATAGTATTGACTGTTTCTACTCACATATACCCTGTACTCTACACCCCTCTACTTTGAATCCTACACACACACCTGTATATACTATTGTCTGTTTCTACTCACATATACCCTGCACTCTACACCCCTCTACTTTGAATCCTACACACACACCTGTATATACTATTGTCTGTTTCTACTCACATATTACCTGTACTCCACACCCCTCTACTTTGAATCTTACACACACACCTGTATATACTATTGTCTTTTTCTACTCACATATACCCTGCACTCTACACCCCTCTACTTTGAATCCTACACACACACCTGTATATACTATTGTCTGTTTCTACTCACATATACCCTGCTCTCTACACCCCTCTACTTTGAATCCTACACACACACACCTGTATATACTATTGTCTTTTTCTTCTCACATATACCTTGTACTCTACACCCCTCTACTTTGAATCCTACACACACACCTGTATATACTATTGTCTTTTTCTACTCACATATACCCTGTACTCCACACCACTCTACATTGAATCCTACACACAAACCTGTATATACTATTGTCTGTTTCTACTCACATATACCCTGTACTCTACACCCCTCTACTTTGAATCCTACACACACACCTGTATATACTATTGTCTTTTTCTACTCACATATACCCTGCATTCTACACCCCTCTACTTTGAATCCTACACACACACACATGTATATACTATTGTCTGTTTCTACTCACATATACCCTGTACTCCACACCCCTCTACTTTGAATCCTACACACACACCTGTATATACTATTGTCTGTTTCTAACACACACCTGTATAGTCTATTGTCTGTTTCTACTCACATATACCCTGTACTCTACAACCCTCTACTTTGAATCCTACACACGCACCTGTATATACTATTGTCTGTTTCTACTCACATATTCCCTGTACTCTACACCCCTCTACTTTGAATCCTACACACACACCTTATATACTATTGCGTGTTTCTAACACACACCTGTATATACTATTGACTGTTTCTACTCACATATACCCTGTACTCTACACCCCTCTACTTTGAATCCTACACAACCCTGTATATACTATTGTCTATTTCTACTCACATATACCCTGTATTCTACACCCCTCTACTTTGAATCCTACACACACACCTGTATATATTATTGTCTGTTTCTACTCACATATACCCTGTACTATACACCCCTCTACTTTGAATCCTACACACACACCTGTATATACTATTGTCTTTTTCTACTCACATATACCCTGCACTCTACACCCCTCTACTTTGAATCCTACACACACACCTGTATATACTATTGTCTGTTTCTACTCACATATACCCTGCACTCTACACCCCTCTACTTTGAATCCTACACACACACCTGTATATACTATTGTCTGTTTCTACTCACATATACCCTGCACTCTACACCCTCTACTTTGAATCCTACACACACACCTGTATATACTATTGTCTTTTTCTACTCACATATATCCTGCACTCTACACCCCTCTACTTTGAATCCTACACACACACCTGTATATACTATTGTCTGTTTCTACTCACATATGCCCTGTACTCTACACCCCTCTACTTTGAACCCTACACACACACCTGTATATACTATTGTCTTTTTCTACTCACATATACCCTGCACTCTAAACCCCTCTACTTTGAATCCTACACACACACCTGAATATACTATTTCTGTTTCTACTCACATATACCCTGTACTCTACACCCCTCTACTTTGAATCCTACACACACACCTGTATATACTATTGTCTTTTTCTACTCACATATTCCCTGTACTCCACACCCCTCTACTTTGAATCCTACACACACACCTGTATATACTATTGTCTTTTTCTACTCACATGCACCCTGTGCTCCACACCCCTCTACTTTGAATCCTACACACACACCTCTATATACTATTGTCTGTTTCTACTCACATATACCCTGCTCTCTACACCCCTCTACTTTGAATCCTACACACACACCTGTATATACTATTGTCTGTTTCTACTCACATATACCCTGCACTCTACACCCCTCTACTTTGAATCCTACACACACACCTGTATAAACTATTGTCTGTTTCTACTCACATATACCCTGCACTCTACACCCCTCTACTTTGAATCCTACACACACACCTGTATATACTATTGTCTGTTTCTACTCACATATACCCTGCACTCTACACCCCTCTACTTTGAATCCTACACACACACCTGTATATACTATTGTCTGTTTCTACTCACATATACCCTTCACTCTACACCCCTCTACTTTGAATCCTACACACACACCTGTATATACTATTGTCATTTTCTACTCACATATACCCTGTACTCTACACCCCTCTACTTTGTATCCTACACACACACCTATATATACTATTGTCTGTTTCTACTCACATATACCCTGTACCCTACACCCCTCTACTTTGAATCCTACACACACACCTGTATATACTATTGTCTGTTTCTACTCACATATACCCTGCACTCTACGCCCCTCTACTTTGAATTCTACACACACAACTGTATATACTATTGTCTGTTTCTACTCACATATACCCTCTACTCTACACCCCTCTACTTTGAATCTTACACACACCTGTATATACTATTGCCTGTTTCTAACACACCCCTGTATATACTATTGTCTGTTTCTACTCACATATACCCTGTACTCTACAATCGTCTACTTTGAATCCTACACACACACCTGTATATACTATTGTCTGTTTCTACTCACATATACCCTGCACTCTACACCCCTCTACTTTGAATCCTACACACACACACCTGCATATACTATTGTCTGTTTCTACTCACATATACCCTGTACTCTACACCCCTCTACTTTGAACCCTACACACACACCTGTATATACTATTGTCTTTTTCTACTAACATATACCCTGCACTCTACACCCCTCTACTTTGAATCCTACACACACACCTGTATATACTATTGTTTGTTTCTACTCACATATACCCTGTACTCCACACCCCTCTACTTTGAATCCTATACACACACCTGTATTTACTATTGTGTGTTTCTACTCACATATACCCTGTACTCCACACCCCTCTACTTTGAATCCTGCACACACACCTTTATATACTATTGTCTGTTTCTACTCACATATACCGTGTACTCCACACCCCTCTACTTTGAATCCTACACACACACCTGTATATACTATTGTCTGTTTCTACTCACATATACCCTGCACTCTACAACCCTCTACTTTGAATCCTACACACACACCTGTATAAACTATTGTCTGTTTCTACTCACATATACCCTGCACTCTACACCCCTCTACTTTGAATCCTACACACACACCTGTATATACTATTGTCTGTTTCTACTCACATATACCCTGCACTCTACACCCCTCTACTTTGAATCCTACACACACACCTGTATATACTATTGTCTGTTTCTACTCACATATACCCTGCACTCTACACCCCTCTATTTTAAATCCTACACACACACCTGTATATACTATTGTCTGTTTCTACTCACATATTACCTGTACTCCACACCCCTCTACTTTGAATCTTACACACACACCTGTATATACTATTGTCTTTTTCTACTCACATATACCCTGCACTCTACACCCCTCTACTTTGAATCCTACACACACACCTGTATATACTGTCTGTTTCTACTCCCATATACCCTGCCCTCTACACCCCTCTACTTTTAATCCTACACACACACCTGTATATACTATTGTCTGTTTCTACTCACATATACCCTGTACTCTACACCCCTCTACTTTGAACCCTACACACACACCTGTATATACTATTGTCTGTTTCTACTCACATATACCCTGCACTCTACACCCCTCTACTTTGAATCCTACACACACACCTGTATATACTATTGTCTGTTTCTGCTCACATATACGCTGCACTCTACACCCCTCTACTTTGAATCCTACACACACACACCTGTATATACTATTGTCTTTTTCTTCTCAGATATACCTTGTACTCTACACCCCTCTACTTTGAATCCTACACACACACCTGTATATACTATTGTCTTTTTCTACTCACATATACCCTGTACTCCACACCACTCTACTTTGAATCCTACACACAAACCTGTATATACTATTGTCTGTTTCTACTCACATATACCCTGTACTCCACACCCCTCTACTTTGAATCCTACACACACACACCTGTATATACTATTGTCTTTTTCTACTCACATATACCCTGCATTCTACACCCCTCTACTTTGAATCCTACACACACACATGTATATACTATTGTCTGTTTCTACTCACATATACCCTGTACTCCACACCCCTCTACTTTGAATCCTACACACACACCTGTATATACTATTGTCTGTTTCTAACACACACCTGTATAGTCTATTGTCTGTTTCTACTCACATATACCCTGTACTCTACAACCCTCTACTTGGAATCCTACACACGCACCTGTATATACTATTGTCTGTTTCTACTCACATATTCCCTGTACTCTACACCCCTCTACTTTGAATCCTACACACACACCTTATATACTATTGCCTGTTTCTAACACACACCTGTATATACTATTGACTGTTTCTACTCACATATACCCTGTACTCTACACCCCTCTACTTTGAATCCTACACACACACACCTGTATATACTATTGTCTGTTTCTACTCACATATACCCTGCACTCTACAACCCTCTACTTTGAATCCTACACACACACCTGTATAAACTATTGTCTGTTTCTACTCACATATACCCTGCACTCTACACCCCTCTACTTTGAATCCTACACACACACCTGTATATACTATTGTCTGTTTCTACTCACATATACCCTGCACTCTACACCCCTCTACTTTGAATCCTACACACACACCTGTATATACTATTGTCTGTTTCTACTCACATATACCCTGCACTCTACACCCCTCTACTTTAAATCCTACACACACACCTGTATATACTATTGTCTGTTTCTACTCACATATTACCTGTACTCCACACCCCTCTACTTTGAATCTTACACACACACCTGTATATACTATTGTCTTTTTCTACTCACATATACCCTGCACTCTACACCCCTCTACTTTGAATCCTACACACACACCTGTATATACTGTCTGTTTCTACTCCCATATACCCTGCCCTCTACACCCCTCTACTTTGAATCCTACACACACACCTGTATATACTATTGTCTGTTTCTACTCACATATACCCTGTACTCTACACCCCTCTACTTTGAACCCTACACACACACCTGTATATACTATTGTCTGTTTCTACTCACATATACCCTGCACTCTACACCCCTCTACTTTGAATCCTACACACACACCTGTATATACTATTGTCTGTTTCTACTCACATATACGCTGCACTCTACACCCCTCTACTTTTAATCCTACACACACACACCTGTATATACTATTGTCTTTTTCTTCTCAGATATACCTTGTACTCTACACCCCTCTACTTTGAATCCTACCCACACACCTGTATATACTATTGTCTGTTTCTAACACACACCTGTATAGTCTATTGTCTGTTTCTACTCACATATACCCTGTACTCTACAACCCTCTACTTGGAATCCTACACACGCACCTGTATATACTATTGTCTGTTTCTACTCACATATTCCCTGTACTCTACACCCCTCTACTTTGAATCCTACACACACACCTTATATACTATTGCCTGTTTC
This sequence comes from Protopterus annectens, assembly GCF_019279795.1. Classification (NCBI taxonomy): domain Eukaryota; kingdom Metazoa; phylum Chordata; order Ceratodontiformes; family Protopteridae; genus Protopterus; species Protopterus annectens. The sequence goes on from NC_056737.1 coordinate 129,026,325, forward strand.
TAACACACACCTGTATATAGTATTGACTGTTTCTACTCACATATACCCTGTACTCTACACCCCTCTACTTTGAATCCTACACACACACCTGTATATACTATTGTCTGTTTCTACTCACATATACCCTGCACTCTACAACCCTCTACTTTGAATCCTACACACACACCTGTATAAACTATTGTCTGTTTCTACTCACATATACCCTGCACTCTACACCCCTCTACTTTGAATCCTACACACACACCTGTATATACTATTGTCTGTTTCTACTCACATATACCCTGCACTCTACACCCCTCTACTTTGAATCCTACACACACACCTGTATATACTATTGTCTGTTTCTACTCACATATACCCTGCACTCTACACCCCTCTACTTTAAATCCTACACACACACCTGTATATACTATTGTCTATTTCTACTCACATATTACCTGTACTCCACACCCCTCTACTTTGAATCTTACACACACACCTGTATATACTATTGTCTTTTTCTACTCACATATACCCTGCACTCTACACCCCTCTACTTTGAATCCTACACACACACCTGTATATACTGTCTGTTTCTACTCCCATATACCCTGCCCTCTACACCCCTCTACTTTGAATCCTACACACACACCTGTATATACTATTGTCTGTTTCTACTCACATATACCCTGTACTCTACACCCCTCTACTTTGAACCCTACACACACACCTGTATATACTATTGTCTGTTTCTACTCACATATACCCTGCACTCTACACCCCTCTACTTTGAATCCTACACACACACCTGTATATACTATTGTCTGTTTCTACTCACATATACGCTGCACTCTACACCCCTCTACTTTGAATCCTACACACACACACCTGTATATACTATTGTCTTTTTCTTCTCAGATATACCTTGTACTCTACACCCCTCTACTTTGAATCCTACACACACACCTGTATATACTATTGTCTTTTTCTACTCACATATACCCTGTACTCCACACCACTCTACTTTGAATCCTACACACAAACCTGTATATACTATTGTCTGTTTCTACTCACATATACCCTGTACTCTACACCCCTCTACTTTGAATCCTACACACACACCTGTATATACTATTGTCTTTTTCTACTCACATATACCCTGCATTCTACACCCCTCTACTTTGAATCCTACACACACACATGTATATACTATTGTCTGTTTCTACTCACATATACCCTGTACTCCACACCCCTCTACTTTGAATCCTACACACACACCTGTATATACTATTGTCTGTTTCTAACACACACCTGTATAGTCTATTGTCTGTTTCTACTCACATATACCCTGTACTCTACAACCCTCTACTTGGAATCCTACACACGCACCTGTATATACTATTGTCTGTTTCTACTCACATATTCCCTGTACTCTACACCCCTCTACTTTGAATCCTACACACACACCTTATATACTATTGCCTGTTTCTAACACACACCTGTATATACTATTGACTGTTTCTACTCACATATACCCTGTACTCTACACCCCTCTACTTTGAATCCTACACACACACCTGTATATACTATTGTCTATTTCTACTCACATATACCCTGTACTCTACACCCCTCTACTTTGAATCCTACACACACACCTGTATATACTATTGTCTGTTTCTACTCACATATACCCTGTACTCTACACCCCTCTACTTTGAATCCTACACACACACCTGTATATACTATTGTCTTTTTCTACTCACATATACCCTGCACTCTACACCCCTCTACTTTGAATCCTACACACACACCTGTACATACTATTGTCTGTTTCTACTCACATATACCCTGCACTCTACACCCCTCTACTTTGAATCCTACACACACACCTGTATATACTATTGTCTTTTTCTACTCACATATACCCTGCACTCTACACCCCTCTACTTTGAATCCTACACACACACCTGTATATACTATTGTCTTTTTCTACTCACATATATCCTGCACTCTACACCCCTCTACTTTGAATCCTACACACACACCTGTATATACTATTGTCTGTTTCTACTCACATATGCCCTGTACTCTACACCCCTCTACTTTGAACCCTACACACACACCTGTATATACTATTGTCTTTTTCTACTCACATATACCCTGCACTCTACACCCCTCTACTTTGAATCCTACACACACACCTGAATATACTATTTCTGTTTCTACTCACATATACCCTGTACTCTACACCCCTCTACTTTGAATCCTACACACACACCTGTATATACTATTGTCTTTTTCTACTCACATATTCCCTGTACTCCACACCCCTCTACTTTGAATCCTACACACACACCTGTATATACTATTGTCTTTTTCTACTCACATGCACCCTGTGCTCCACACCCCTCTACTTTGAATCCTACACACACACCTGAATATACTATTGTATGTTTCTACTCACATATACCCTGCTCTCTACACCCCTCTACTTTGAATCCTACACACACACCTGTATATACTATTGTCTGTTTCTACTCACATATACCCTGCACTCTACACCCCTCTACTTTGAATCCTACACACACACCTGTATAAACTATTGTCTGTTTCTACTCACATATACCCTGCACTCTACACCCCTCTACTTTGAATCCTACACACACACCTGTATATACTATTGTCTGTTTCTACTCACATATACCCTGCACTCTACACCCCTCTACTTTGAATCCTACACACACACCTGTATATACTATTGTCTGTTTCTACTCACATATACCCTGCACTCTACACCCCTCTACTTTGAATCCTACACACACACCTGTATATACTATTGTCTTTTTCTACTCACATATACCCTGTACTCTACACCCCTCTACTTTGTATCCTACACACACACCTATATATACTATTGTCTGTTTCTACTCACATATACCCTGTACTCTACACCCCTCTACTTTGAATCCTACACACACACCTGTATATACTATTGTCTGTTTCTACTCACATATACCCTGCACTCTACGCCCCTCTACTTTGAATTCTACACACACAACTGTATATACTATTGTCTGTTTCTACTCACATATACCCTCTACTCTACACCCCTCTACTTTGAATCCTACACACACACCTGTATATACTATCGTCTGTTTCTAACACACACCTGTATATACTATTGTCTGTTTCTACTCACATATACCCTGCACTCTACACCGTCTACTTTGAATCCTACACACACACCTGTATATACTATTGTCTGTTTCTACTCACATATACCCTGCACTCTACACCCCTCTACTTTGAATCCTACACACACACACCTGCATATACTATTGTCTGTTTCTACTCACATATACCCTGTACTCTACACCCCTCTACTTTGAACCCTACACACACACCTGTATATACTATTGTCTTTTTCTACTAACATATACCCTGCACTCTACACCCCTCTACTTTGTATCCTACACACACACCTGTATATACTATTGTCTGTTTCTACTCACATATACCCTGCACTCTACACACCTCTACTTTGAATCCTACACACACATCTGTGTATACTATTGTCTTTTTCTACTCACATATACCCTGTACTCCACACCCCTCTACTTTGAATCCTACACACACACCTGTATATACTATTGTCTGTTTCTACTCACATATACCCTGTACTCCACACCCCTTTACTTTGAATCCTACACACACACCTGTATATACTATTGTCTTTTTCTACTCACATGCACCCTGTGCTCCACACCCCTCTACTTTGAATCCTACACACACACCTGTATATACTATTGTCTGTTTCTACTCAAATATACCCTGCTCTCTACACCCCTCTACTTTGAATCCTACACACACACCTGTATATACTATTGTCTGTTTCTACTCACATATACCCTGCACTCTACACCCCTCTACTTTGAATCCTGCACACACACCTGTATTAACTATTGTCTGTTTCTACTCACATATACCCTGCACTCTACACCCCTCTACTTTGAATCATACACACACACCTGTATATACTATTGTCTGCTTCTACTCACATATACCCTGCACTCTACACCACTCTACTTTGAATCCTACACACACACCTGTATATACTATTGTCTGTTTCTACTCACATATACCCTGCACTCTACACCCCTCTACTTTGAATCCTACACACACACCTGTATATACTATTGTCTTTTTCTACTCACATATACCCTGTACTCTACACCCCTCTACTTTGAATCCTACACACACACCTATATATACTATTGTCTGTTTCTACTCACATATACCCTGTACTCTACACCCCTCTACTTTGAATCCTACACACACACCTGTATATACTATTGTCTGTTTCTACTCACATATGCCCTGCACTCTACGCCCCTCTACTTTGAATTCTACACACACACCTGTATATACTATTGTCTGTTTCTACTCACATATGCCCTCTACTCTACACTCCTCTACTTTGAATCCTACACACACACCTGTATATACTATCGTCTGTTTCTAACACACACCTGTATATACTATTGTCTGTTTCTACTCACATATACCCTGCACTCTACACCGTCTACTTTGAATCCTACACACACACCTGTATATACTATTGTCTGTTTCTACTCACATATACCCTGCACTCTACACACCTCTACTTTGAATCCTACACACACACACCTGTATATACTATTGTCTGTTTCTACTCACACATACCCTGTACTCTACACCCCTATACTTTGAACCCTACACACACACCTGTATATACTATTGTCTTTTTCTACTCACATATATACCCTGTACTCTACACCCCTCTACATTGAATCCTACTCACACACCTGTATATACTATTGTCTGTTTCTACTCACATATACCCTGTACTCTACACCCCTCTACTTTGAATCCTACACACACACCTGTATATTCTATTGTCTGTTTCTACTCACATATACCCTGCACTCTACACCTCTCTACTTTGAATCATACACACACACCTGTATATACTATTGTCTGTTTCTACTCACATATACCCTGTACTCTACACCCCTCTACTTTGAATCCTACACACACACACCTGTATATACTATTGTCTGTTTCTACTCACATATACCCTGTACTCTACAGCCCTCTACTTTGAATCCTACACACACACCTGTATAAACTATTGTCTGTTTCTAACACACACCTGTATATACTATTGTCTGTTTCTACTCACATATACCCTGTACTCTACACCCCTCTACTTTGAATCCTACACACACACACCTGTATATACTATTGTCTGTTTCTACTCACATATACCCTGTACTCTACAGCCCTCTACTTTGAATCCTACACACACACCTGTATAAACTATTGTCTGTTTCTAACACACACCTGTATATACTATTGTCTGTTTCTACTCACATATACCCTGCAGTCTACACCCCTCTACTTTGAATCCTACACACACACCTGTATATACTATTGTCTTTTTCTACTCACATATACCCTGCACTCTACACCCCTCTACTTTGAATCCTATACACACACCTGTATATACTATTGTCTGATTCTACTCACAAATACCCTGTACTCTACACCCCTCTACTTTGAATCCTACACACACACCTGTATATACTATTGTCTTTTTCTACTCACATATACCCTGTACTCTATACCCCTCTACTTTGAATCCTACACACACACCTGTATATACTATTGTCTGTTTCTACTCACATATACCCTGCACTCTACACCTCTCTACTTTGAATCATACACACACACCTGTATATACTATTGTCTGTTTCTACTGACATATACCCTGTACTCTACACCCCTCTACTTTGAATCCTACACACACACCTGTATTTACTATTGTCTATTTCTACTCACATATACCCTGTACTCTACAGCCCTCTACTTTGAATCCTACGCACACACCTGTATAAACTATTGTCTGTTTCTAACACACACCTGCATATACTATTGTCTGTTTCTACTCACATATACCCTGCAGTCTACACCCCTCTACTTTGAATCCTACACACACACCTGTATATACTATTGTCTTTTTCTACTCACATATACCCTGCACTCTACACCCCTCTACTTTGAATCCTACACACACACCTGTATATACTATTGTCTGTTTCTACTCACATATACCCTGTACTCTACACCCCTCTACTTTGAATCCTACACACACCTGTATATACTATTGTCTTTTTCTACTCACATATACCCTGTACTGTACACCCCTCTACTTTGAATCCTACACACACACACACCTGTATATACTATTGTCTGTTTCTAACACACACCTGTATATACTATTGTCTGTTTCTAACACACACCTGTATATACTATTGTCTGTTTCTACTCACATATACCCTGCACTCTACACCCCTCTACTTTGAATCCTACACACACACCTGTATATACTATTGTCTGTTTCTAACACACACCTGTATATACTTATGTCTGTTTCTAACACACACCTGTATATACTATTGTCTGTTTCTACTCACATATACTGCTGTTACTTTCTTCTTCTACTCTGACTTTCATACTTCTGTTTCCATTTATGCTCTCACTTATAAAATGTTGTCTTTTCTATGTATTATTGAAATGTCATCTCTGCCAGTTGTCTTATCCTTTCTACTCTCTGTCCATGTTTATGTGTCAACAATTGTTCTAACTAATTGTATGTAGTAATACATCTACTTTATATTTTATTTTATTAATTGTATGTAATAATATGGAGCTTTTCTCCCCTGGGCCACCACTGAAAATGGGTTCCTCCAGGCCCAGTGGACTTTCCCGGTCAACAAATGCAATAAATAAATAAATAAATAAATAAATAAATATCGCTATAACTTTAATCCCACATTAAAGAGAACCACTACTAATGCAGTGGTTGCTGCTGGCAAACAACTTTGCAGTTCAGTGCTTTACCTACTAATGCAGTGCTAGGTGCCTTTGAAGAATAAATTGCCTATGTTGCATTATAAAATGGTGTGCTAGTGATATTGCCATAACATTTCCTGAACTAGATCAGGTATGTCATAGCAGATGGCTGGAAAACAATGACAACATGTTTATAGTCACTAGGCATGAAATCCAGAAGACCATTATGGAGTCTAGCCCAAATTCTTAATTGCTCCAAAGCACTATCTGGTTAAGTGACTTGCTCAATGTCATTCAGTAGGTAAATGAAGATGGAAAAATTTAAATCTTGCAATCTTGCCTCAGGAAGCAGCTCATTAATGAGTTGGAGTGTCAGTCATCTGTACTAACTGCCAGAGTAACATTTTTTTTACTAAATGAAGAAAGCATTTACACTCTTATCTGGTAGAGAGGTCTGTATCACAGTAATATGCAGCAATGACTGCATAATGGATGCTGAAGATCAAATTATCATTCCAAATAATGCAAACTATGACCTAACAAATATCAACCCCTTTCCATTTGCTGGGGACTGTAAAGAAGGTACTGAAAAAATACAGTTCATTATTTAGTGAAATGAATAAATCAAAACAATTACAGACAGTATAAGTGCTACAGCAGCTTTTGTTCAACAACCCACATGGCCTATACAAATCAGAAATAATACTGCATATAGCATAATATTTTTTTGGGGGGTCTTACATGCTTGTAGGAAACCTACATCTCATTTTTGACATCCTTATGTCTTTTTTGTCATCAAGAATAACTATCCCTTCTGACATCTGTAATCTCTTCTGTAAAGGTCTGGCATACTAGATTGGCTAATAATGCTGGATTGTTGCATCATACCCCTTCAGAATCAACAAAGCCAATGGTGGACAAATGAGGTCCTATACAGAGTAATGAATGAAGCCCCACACCAGTCACACTAATATTCCATTACTTGGTTGTCTCTCTGCAGTTGCTATTAGTCCTCTGTCAGCATGGGTACTGTTTTCTTCCTCTTCTTTACTTTTACAACTGTCATGGAGATTGGGATTTCATTTAAAACTTTTATTTCCCATTTTACAAAAAAAAACACTGAAAGCCATTATTTTAAACAAAACACTCTCACATTGAAAACAGACTGGAGTAACTTCTCTTTCCTTGAAACTCACATTTAGTGAAAATGTGTTTGGCACCCCATTAAACTACAATAAATGTGCTAGAATTCATACTCAGATAGCACATAGTAAACAAATAATTAATGTATATGTGAAGGATGAAGTAATTGAAAAGACAAATGCATAATACAGCCATTCAAATACTGTAAAACACCTGAGGCAAATGTCCCTTCTCAGGAGCAGCCCAAATGTACTGTCTGGAGAAATAACTTGGCAGGGTCACAAGGAAGACAAGTAAAGACTGGGGGAATCAAACCATGTACTACAGATAGCAGTACCTTAATAGTTCATAGCCATACTCATCTCTACTAAGTGCTAGAGAGACTATTGCAACCCAAGCACTGCATTTCACACGAGCCTGCTAAAAAGCTCAATTAAAAATGTATTCATAGTTACTATTTAACTCATAGACTTCTGTTCCATTTATTTGCAGATAAATAATAAATACACTGTCAATATTAAGAGAACCAGGACCACATCCAAAGAATATGGTTCATGTGATTTACAGTAAGCAGTTTTCTTCCTATACACCATAAATACTCTAGTTCATATGTACTAGTTACCAGGGTTTCAGTCAAGTGGACCACTGAGGATTGTAGCCCAAATTTCTAGTTTCTCCAAGCGCTGTCTGTTGAAGTGACTTGCTCAAGGAAAAGGCGTTAATAAGAGGCAAAATCAGAGACGTTCTGTAAAGTTGAGACAGATGGATCTTGCATTTGGTATGTAGGATTAAGTGCCTTGCCTTCTGTAGCCGTGGTACAGGTTTCAGTCTGAGCAATCACCCTCTCTAACAGGGGCATTGCACACACTCTCTTTGTGTGACTGTTCTTCATGTTCCATTCTGGGTTCACACACACAATTCTTTATCTCCTCACTGTCTCCTGCTTCATTCAGGGATCGCACACACACACTTTGTGTTACTGCTACCTCATATACCACTGTAAAATAAATTATGTATGCTGTAAAAAGACATTCCATCATCCGCACTACAAAAATATGGAAAAACTATCTCTTCCAAGATTAAATCTTGTGCTATTTCTTGACAGTATCCTTGTTTGCTGTAAGTACCAGCTGTGAAACATAAAACAGTCTGCATGAATGCATGACAAACAGGAAGCAGCAGCATCAATGGTTGGGACACTGGGTGTCCGAGGGGTGAGTGCAGTAGTATTTTTTTTATATTGTTGGAAACTTTTTTTTAAATTAATGTTTTATGGCTGCCCCCCCCAAATCGGGAGAGTAGAAGGGAATGTAATACACTGGAATGGAAAGCACAATTGACTCCATACCCCTCAACCTCTCAGCACAAAAATTCTAGGCAAAGGCTAAAATAATGGGGGGTTACAGCATCCTAAAATTAGGTATAGAGTTTAAATATTGTTCTTATAAAATTAGAAAGTTAATAAAATAATGAGTTTTGAATTAATATTCATTTACTAAAGGTTATCAAATCTGAAACTGAAATATTTATTATTATTTACTCTCTGTAATCCTTGATGATTTGCCAGAAAAATACAAAGTTTATGAAGAACAAGCCAGAAATATGAAGCAAAAATCTGGATATTCTGCAAAATTCTGGACAGTTGCAAGATATGCCCAACTCTGAACAGTACTTGTTAGCATTTACTGCTACATTAATAAATTATAACTGGTTTATGGAACTTAATTGCTAAAATTATTACAGTTATTCAGACTTATTTCAGTAAATGCAGTAATAACAATTAAAGCAAACATGAACCTCAATCAGTGTACTCATTGCATTCCTAATTGCTAGATATATAATTGGTTAATGACAGTTTCAGATTCAGGAATGTAGGCTTCAGAAGCTGGTAGAGGCTGGAGTTGAGAGGATCATGGGAAGGCACTGGAACCCATATGAATCTTGCTTGTAGTAGCTTCAAGACTCGCTCTATTAGTCAGCCTCATACATTGATCTACCAGAAGCCACAACCCCCACACTATCAGGGTTATAACATCAAGGTCCATCCGAACAGTGGGATATATGAGACCCTCTAGGCCAGGGTGAAACTAGGCTCTTGGCCTTCCTCACCCTCCTTTTTCTCTCTGTCTGCCATCAGTATGTGTTTTCTTCCTCTCACAATGTCAGCCCACCATAGTGTTCCTGTCTATCTTGTCTTTGTTATATGTTTTGTGTCTTAATAAACATTAACAATTATCTTAACTATTCTCTCTCTCTCTGACACACTCTGCCCCTCTTCCTTCTACAACTTCCCTTATTAAAAGAAATTGGAAAAATGGGAGTCTAACCCAGCAAAAACATAGCACCCAAACTCTCACATCTCCTCTTGTACAACCATCTTAATGTGTTCATTTTATGATTCCCTTGTCTGCTCTTTCTCCATTTCTGATGGTCCTAGCTTCATCTTCACAATTTTATATAGAGGAAACAGTTTTTATCGGCTAGTGGAACTAAACGTATTTCAGCACAAGATCCTATGGAATGCAGATTTTTGCCCGCAGCTTCTTTATGCAAATACATGAGCCTTTACATTAATATGATTTTTTTTCTGCAAATAACTACAATCATTACTTGTTTGTTTATGGTGATTAAGACATGCAGAAGTGAGCTGGGTATTCCTTCACAATGATGAGAAGTTCTCATATCAGTGCCGCTTCTTCATGTCTTGACCATTTGAATACAAGCATAGCAACACAATTCATGCATTTTCTTTACTCATCTATGAAGCATGGGAGCACAAGTACCGGCTCGAGTTTTGTAAAAGTTCCCTAAAGTAAGCATCCCATCACTGCTGTATGCTTGCTTCTCCACTTTTTTTGCTAAAGTAGTTAGCTAATGAAGAAGACACTTTCCCAGTTAGAAAAAATAATAATGTCGTTAACATGACTTAAAAAATAAGGTTTATACCTCTTAGGCCTTCAGGATTTTTTTCTAATGTGAAGCTTTGCATGGTGTATGTCTCTTGGAAGTTACTAAAATAGTTTATCTCCATGTGGCATGTACCCATTGACCTACAGCACATGATCTGTATGCAGTACTGTCAAAGCCTTCTCCAGTCCTACCTTCTATAATGACTTTTACTGCATCACATGACCAAAATTTAAGGAACAAATCAATCAAGTCTTCTCCACATGCCTTATACATCACCAGTAATTTTCACAGATTAATTCAAGCACAAGAAGCATATTTAAAGGGGATCATTTATGATTACTACTTCATACACCAATTATTCATCTAAGTCCTGTACTCTGAACAAATTGCTGAAGCCCAAATCTAAAAGGTTTCTATCATATGATTATTATCCATCTTGCCCTCTGCTTTTTACCTGTTGAGAAGCTTGTACCTTATCTGACATCTCTCTCTTCTTGATAGTAAAGCTTCTTTTACACAGTCATATATTAAAGGCTCTTTCTACAATTAAGGAGAAGTGAAATAAAGAATAAATATGCAATGAACAGTTAATTATGCAATGAACAGTTAATGACACTACAGGAAAGTGTAGAGGAAAGGGAAGTAAAAAAGACTATGACTCAATAGTTTAAAGATAAATGTACCGATAGCTAGGCTAGGAGACAATCTGCTCGAGATAATATACGATGTAGTGATGTTCAGTTTTTGTATATAACAACTAGACAAACCACTTTACTCATAAGAGTTGAATTTCGGGGGGTGTCTTGCATGTAAATCTTAATGTTATGATTAATTGCCTTACTCAAAATCCAGATGAATACCTGTAAAGAATGTTTAAACATCTTTAGTAGATGATGATTAATTCCATAACAAGAGTGTACTAGTGCATACAGCTGTGAAAGTATCCTTTTTAATGTGGTGGTTAAATGAAAAAAAACCTAGTTAGTACCTTAGGTATTAATAGTTTTGGATAGTTTCTGTCAGAATATTGCCTACAATGAAATGGAGACATTATGGAACTGCTTACCAAACAGCATGGCGTTGATTATGTTTAAGCTGTCAGTTATTATTTATTTATTTATTGTAGTTTTTTTTATTAGCTGAGCAATTTAAAACAAATTGTTAAAGGCAGCACTAAATGTTCTTAAGCTGCTGATGTGTTGATCTAGCTATTGGTAAAAAGTCGACACTCTTGAAATCCACCTATATAATATTTCATATTTTAGATTTGGTATTGATAGTCAGTGTCAATGGAATGTAACCTTATTTTCCACAAAAAGGACTACTTTATGCCAGAGGTCCCAAATGGAGCACTGTAGAGAATCTCTAGTCAGTGGTACATGGGAAAATGTGATATATATTCCATCAGAACTGTAATGAGCAGACTTGATGGGCTTTTGTTTTGATTCTTTTGATATTTTACCAAGGCATCAAAGCATAAGCAGCATATGTGCTAAGTTCAGCAGAACGTAGCAAATGTGAGAAAAGATCAAATTATTTGGAGAAACTGGGAGACATTAAATTAGTAAGGCAAGGGTTTTCCTATAAATTTGCAGACAGAATTAGTTAAAGATAAACAACCACAGTGTTATGGCTGTACTTAAGTCCATGCTATTCATCACAAAATTGCACGATAGGACAAAATGCCTTTCATCTGGGATATAGCAGCTGTCTCCACAGTTTGGCAAGATTTTGAAATATAAGTCTGAAGTTGCAGACATCTGTAGAGGAACTATAAGGTAAGAATAAAAGTGGAGCTGTTTTCCCCAGTGCAGGAATGCTGATATCCAGTCTGGAGTGCACTTTTTAGCAGAAATTATTTGTCTTGGTGAGATTTTGCTTCACTGTATCCTCTTTTAAAGTGAATATTCTTCAGTTTTGTAATGGAGTTCATGGAAGCTGAGCCTCTGTCCCCAATTAGTTCTGTGTGTCCAATATTAATTGTTATCTTTCTCTCTCTCTTTATATATATATATATATATATATATATATATATATATATATATATATATATATATATATATATTGTATACTACATTTTCCCATTCTGTCACTGTTTTTGGATATTTCCAGGGATTTGTGCACTTTTATAAGCAGCCACAGAAACAAAAGACAAAGTATGATAGAGTTTGACTCTATCTTGAATAAACAAGGCCCAAAGAGTGATCATGAACACACACAAGAAAATGAGTCAGTTGAATATTAGAAAGCCTACTGAAAAATAATTTAAAGTAAATACATTAATGTATATAGTAACACCATGGAAAAGGGGCAAAGACATCTAACAAAAAAAACAAAAAAACAAAAAAAAAGAAATCATACTCCCTGTCCACATTATTGAAATGCAAAAACCAGTGAAACTGAACTGCATATGTAGTTAAAATAAGATATATTCAGTCCCTGTCACACTTAGGCACTCCAAACAAAACTTGCACTAACACTGACCAAATATAATAAATTAATGTTGCACACAGAAAACATGCACAGCTATAAAACCTACTGAAAAAGTGATTTGGGATATGTGCTATAGGATAATGAGATTCACTAGAACTGGCTGTAATGAAGCTATATGATCCCATGAAGTCTAACCAGGGATTTTGCTGTGGATATGGTAACAGCTTATCTTCAACAATATTTTACTTGAATTTGATATATTATGGCATTTTTATTTGTTCTCCCTACTACTGTTTGATAGCAACATGGCAAAGCTAATATTCATCCTGTACTTATCTCCTTTGAGTTTCTCGCCTTTGTTTTATGTTCAGATGCCACATTTGTGGTTTCGTACTTATAGTTAATGTTTGCTTTTAAGTTATATGCCATATTTTAAGCTCATCTGGTTTGACTTGCTGTCTGTCTGTCATTTTTGATCACTGTTCTACAGATATAAAAATTAGTAACATTCTGTTATTTGAGTATATCCATGCTTCAATAATAAGTCCAAATGCCTCCATCAATGTGTTTAATCAGAGCAAAGCCTATTATTTTATCTAGGATAGCCCACTTTTAGAAATTGCATAATGGCATCTCTTCCAGTTACAAAATTAGGCTTATAATACCATTTAAATTATTCACAAAAACATTTGTGACAATGACTCTATTAAAGTTTAAAGATACTTGCAATCTACAGGATTCATATATCAAACCATTTTAGCACCACTGTGGCCAAAGTCATTTCAAATACCACAGAGATAAAGCCCTGGTCTTCATGGTCAGCTATTTACTTTACTATACCTATGTAAGTATTCAGTTTTACTGGGTTGGTATGATCCACCACCACAGGCAATATCAATATGTGCTTCCTCTGGCTTGTTTGCATTTATTATATTTTATTATATGTTTTTTTCCTTTATAAAGGACCTAAAAATCCCTTGAATATAGTCAAAAAATTCACTAGAGTCAATGCTGCAAAAGTGAAACATTTTTCTACAGCAGGTCAGCTCACTGTGCTCATGGTGATGAATGTAAACATCCTTAAAAAATGCACTCTGAAAGTGTCCTTGGCAAAAGAACATCACTTTAAATTAATAAAAATGAAGGTATTCTTGTTGGAGATACATCTATTAAATAAGGTGGTTTGCCTCTTGTACCCCATGTTTTATATAATTAACGTCTAGGTGACTGTAACTCACAGTAAAGTGACCTGCCCTCATAATAGCCATCACTGATGCACCTGAGTCCTCAAGTGTGCTGAAATTTCAGTAAAATACATTTCATAAAAGACTTCATGTTCAGTAGTTATTTTGCCATTGGCCATGTGATTGTATACTCACAAACATAGCTTTTTGAATTAATATTCCCATTTAGTCTAATGCTTTACAAATTGAGTGAATAGACCTTCACTTTTGTTAACATTCATCTACTCTCAACAATAAATAAACAATAATAAATAAATAAATAAAACAGTTCAGTAACAGATCAAGTCAGAACTGAAAACCTTCAAGGTGTTTGCCAGAACCCATGCCTGAAATCCATGTTCTTTTAGAGTTCCAGGTTAAGTCCAGAGCATTGCCTCCACTGAGATTCCTGGGAACATGTAAAGTTATATTCATTGTAAGTGGATAGGATTGCATTTTTCTTTCTGTTTGCTATGAACTTATATAATATAAAGTGTGTAATGGGTATCTATTCAGTGGATTAGAATTTAAGTCATTATCCTACATACTCTTCAAAGTTCACTTTCTCTCATTTGCAATCATGTATTTGAATTCACGTTGATTAACTGAATCCACTAATTTAGATACTAGTAACATGGAATCAATAATCTAGATAGCCACAAATGTAGAGAAAACTGAAAAATAATGTTATTGCAGGGTGACAAGCACCTTGTATGCTATACCAAATTTAGTTAAATCTACTAACCATAAAGAAGCACAGTGTGACACGAAATATGTTAAGTTATACCACCCATACGCTCACAAAATTTACTACAACAGAAAAAAAAACACAGGTTATTTGCCTTTATCTTTCATTCTCTGTTTTCCTATAGCCACCTCATGTACTCTGCTTGTAACCTGCAGTGATGTAAACAAAGGCCATTCATTTTCTAGTCTTTGCTGTTCATCAGTGCTGATTTTGTTTGATCTATGAATTATTTATCTATTTATTTTTTTAATGTATTTATTGAATTTTCATTACTGGTAAAATCTGATTATGTAGGAGCCCGTTTTCAGTGGAGGCCCGGGTAGAAACGCTACAATGCATTACAAAAGTTTTTAAGAATAATAATTTTACAGTCTTTAAAAATAATACAAAAACAAATACAGTTTAAATAATTATACTAAATTAGAAATAATATGAAAGCATTGGTTAAGAGTAGATACAAGTTACAGAACAGTGATTTAACAGTTAGAGAAATCAGTTAATGAATCCTTGTTGGACCACCTCCCCACAAAATGTACACTGTGTATCTCTAAGATTGCAGCCACACATTGATGCTTCAAAAAATCAGAATATTCCTTATGCCTAGGCTTTGAGGACATCTTTTGACCAACTTTCTTCAGAAAATTGACATGCTGTATTTTTGCTTATCTCTTTCTTAGTCACTCTCTCTCTATTCACTCACTACTTCCGTCTGTCAGACCAATAAACATTGCTGTCCTCTTGCTGTCTGTTTTAAACACTAACATACAAATACCTTCATCTGACTCTTATTTTCCTACTTTTCCATTTCAGTTGTGAACTGCTAATAGCATAGCTCTCAACCCGTTAGAGCAAGAAGTCTGGACAAACCCATACATAAAAGTTGAACAAAGGCCCAAACCTAGGGACAATTTTTAAATATTGCTCTAACAAACTTAGGAAGTTAAAAAGTTTTTTTTTTTTTTAAACTTAGAAAGTTGATAGAATAACAGTTTTGCATTAGCATATATTTTCTGAAGGGTGTGAAGTCTAAAACTCAAACGTCTGCCATTATTTTCTAACTTCAGTCTTTAATGAGTTGCCTGTAATTTGCCAGAAAACCACAATTTTATGAAAAACAGACCAAAAATATAAGGCAAAAATCTGGACATTCTGCAAAACTCTGTACAATCGAGAGGTTTGAAATAGTTTTCTGCATTTTCTGTTGAAAGATTCATATACTCTCACATATGTACTACAAACACATGTATGGGCAGTTTTAGAGGATAAGCAAGTCACTTACCTTTAGGTGTCTTATATGTAGAAGGACATATAAGCACCTAGTGAAAATGTACATGGAGGACATGTAGATTCTTCAAAGAAGGAACTCTGTCTGAGAAAGTAGCCAAATACCTATATGCTGTGGGGCAAAAATTCTGTGCAGTTTGCATTAAAGTATGGTAAAATATTTAACGTCAATATATCATCATGTAAAACTCATTTTTTCTTTACAATATATATACATAACTTTAAATGCAAGGCATATTTGAGACACCTCAAATATGCCTGTTATTGCATTTACAAAATAGTCATGCTAACAGCTTAGCTGCTTAAGTAACATGAAAAGAAACTAAGCTTTATAAATGATAAGTCATTTCAGATAACAAAAAATGGTTAGAGACTAGACTATAAGAAATACAGTCTGTCAATGTTGCCATGGATTTCCTACAGTAAGATCTATAGGTCCAATAACATTGTTAGAAGTTTACTTGCAGTACATCCAGTGATACAAATCCTGGACATACAGCAGTAGAAGTGGCAATATAGTGTAAGAAGAAAGAAATTGTTGCTACAGAATCTACTATTTTAGCATAAAAAGTTACAAGGCCTATAGTATGTATGGTATTAAGTTAAAAGCATACATGTATTCGTAAAAAAGTGCAACAGAGTTTAGTTAACTGTCAGCATTATTATAGCTTTGTGATCTATTATGGGTGTCTACATTTATTTATTTGTTTTATTTATTGTTTTTGTGTACTTGGAAAGTCCAACTGGCCAGAGCACCCATTTTTAGTGGAGGCATGGGGATAAAGGCTCCAATGTGCAAACAACTATAACAGACACAGTGGCACAAACATTTGAAAGGCAATAATATATAGTAGTCTTTACAACATTTTCAAAACAAGGAGAACTGCTTTTTAAATTTGATAAAGCATGCAGACAGCTATAGTGTTGGCATTTTCAACAGAAAGCAATATGCTTTACAAGAGGTACAGTGGTAAAAGAGCTAGAGTTGTGAAATGCAAGACAAAGACCGTTGATGGTGAAGGAGTATAACAAAGGGGGGGTGAGTCAGTTACAGTACAGAGAGGAGGAGGAGGATATGGAGGGAGTTGAGCAGGGATGAAGCTGAAGAGGAGTGAGGTGCTTATCTGGTGCAGCACATTTGGAGAGTCAGAGTTAAATAAGTGATTCTTCAGCTGAAGTTTGAATGTCTTTAGCAAGCAGTCCTGTCTTACTGTTAGGGGATGGAGTTCCAGCTTTTAGACACTTCATCGGAGTAGACAGAATAGCCTGCACAGTTTTTAAGTTTTAATATATGTAGTAGGTCTTTCACAGATGAACCCAAGCTTCAAGGTGGGTTATATGGTTGTACAAAGTTAGCAAGAGATGGACAGGCATTTGGTTTGTTTATTAGGTTGTGGATAATATGAAGTTGTGAGTATGTGAGCTGGTATGGTAGCTGAAGCCACTGGAAATCTCTGAGGGCCAAACAGTGACATGATGTGATCTATGGGGGAGGTTGTCTGCAAATGTTGTGACCTTGTTTCAGTACTGCTTGAGTTTTTTCAGTTGAGTTAGTTGGATGTTTGCCAGTATAGGTGCTGAGTAGAGGAAAGTAGGTAGTAGGAAGGCAGTGGTGATATGAAATCTAGCAGTGTTAGATAGATATGGTTTTGTCCTATAGAGAGTGCTTAGTTTTGGGAGTGTTTTTTTCACTTTATGTTGAATATAGAAGT